>NW_022990042.1:6579791-6683272 GCF_902827175.1 Gymnodraco acuticeps | reverse complement strand
TTATTGAATCAATTATATAATCTCACTTTTGTGTATTTATATTTACATTAGTTTTATTATGTGTAATTATTTATACATATTGGGCTTTCATAGGAAATAATCAAAGCAATCAAGAAAATACTTTATAAATTAAACATTACAACTCTTACAGCCTTAAATTCAAATAGATTATATCTCATCGCTGAGTGTTGCCAGTGAGAGACCTGAATCTTGTTAATCAGGGATTAAAAGACATCTTGAGGGATAATAGTTCTTACAGCTATAACCCTCATTATTTATTAATCAATTGTCATTAATGTCATTAACTAACTGGCCTTTCTAGGATTGCTCCAATGGTGATCAAAATGTGATGTTAATTGTTTATCAATCTCTATCCACTTCAGCCAGTCAATCTCAAGGATGATTCCAAACACTGACCAGAATTATCTGCACTCTATAAAGTTTAAACCCTACTGCATATCCGTGTTTGTATCCATTGGGGCTTTTATTGATTAGTTGTTTGGTCTATAACATGTTGATGAATGCTTGACATTATACGTCCTTAAATGTAGTTTGTCAACAACTCTAGTTTACTTTTAATAGAGTAAAAAAACATTAAATGTTCACATTTAGAATATTCATTTTTGTTTGAATTACTAAAACCAATACTACTACATATCAAAGCAAATACCATTTGATTTTATATAATAGGATTTATTTCTATACCATTTCATTTCAAGTCTAAAATGATTCCTTCCAGCAGCTTCATTTGCAGCATGCCGAGTAATTTCATATTTAACAACTAATCGAAGAAAGAAAATACAACCTCCCAACCCTTATCCAACTCATACTCTTTCTCGCACTCTTTCTCTCTCTCCCTCCCCCTCCCTCCCCCCCTCCATCCCTCCCCCTCTCGCATGTGCGCTGAAGTCGGAAGCGCTCCTCTGGTATTAGCCAGTGCGCACCACAGTATCGCTTCGCACCTCACCGTCCGGACTGTTACTGCTCCCGGAGCACCTGCAGGCGGAGGGAGCTACCAAAAAAAGGGGCAAAGAAGAAGTACGCAGGGGACATAAACAAGCGGAGGACGGAGTAGGGGCTGGACCGGCTGGGGGAGCGCACCATGGCCTCAAAGGACACAGCCACGGGCTTCGTGAACGTCAGCAGGGAGATCACAGGTGAGCACGAAAACACGAGTTTCTCTTCGGGAAAGTACGTTTGAACCTTTACTTAAGAAGCGAAGAAGACACGAATGACGTCTTTTAGGCCACATGGGGATAGTTTATCTTCCCTCAGATGCTTTTAAATCTGCTTTTCGCTGCGCTTGATAACAAAAAAAGGAGTTATTACTGCAGGAAATGCCTTCCAGGGCAAAACCAGAGTTAATGGCTGTTCGTGGAGCTTGTAATCCCATCGATCTCGGAGCGGCGGTGTTCACTTTGCGATTGATTTTGACGTAAAGATCCGCTGTGGAATGTATCTCACTCACGGGGGTCCTGCTAGTGCTGTCATGTAGAGTTATGTTCAAGTGTTGCCGTGCATGTGTTCGCGTCACGTAGCTTCATTAGGAGTTTCCATCTCTTTCTTTTCCCCCTGCATGCGCGTGGGAGTTATTGTGCGACCGGGAGCGATTTGCGTGCAGCATGGGTTCAGCTGCACACACTGAGCCTCTCTTGGACAACACGCGCGCGCACGCACACGCGCGCACACACACGCGCACACACATGTTTGGATGTTGTGGTGTTACAGAAGGTGTGTGTCCCTCACTGCTAATTATACAGACGTGAGTTAAATCCCGCTGTTTACCAGCTCAACCCTGGTCAAGCTCCGTCTGTCTGGCCTAGCTTTAAGCCATTATCACACTTGCCAGTGGAGGACAAGATGGGGAAGGGGGGTGGAGGTGTTAGTGAGCAGATCCATCAAAGTGTCAAGAAAGGAAGTGGGGATATGACAAGGAATTGATATGAAAGGGGTGGCTGTAGGGTCTTGGCTTGGGAACCAAAGGGTCGCTGGTTCAAGTCCCTGAAAGTATGTCCTCTGCTGTGTACATGTGTGTGACGAATAAAGAGGGTTTCATTCGAATCCTCCATTTCCATTATCTTCACCCCTTTGGGAGCAGATTGCAGGGTCACACCACCATACCTCGGGGGCACCTCAGAGTGTGTTAAAAGGGGTTTAAGTGATTGGGTCTTAGCCAGCTTAACGTCAATATCTCTCTGTGTGTCTTCCACTGATCCTTCCTTCGATCTGCCGGTGTGCTCTTTCCCCCCCCCCCCAATCCTCCCTGCATTGGCTCCTGCTCACTCAAGTGCCAGAGCCAAGTTCATGGCTGTTGCCGGATGTGGAAAAGTGAGAATCATGCAGCACTGTAAGAGAGCTGGGAGATAGTGACACAGCGCTGCATCTCCATCTGCTCCGCTTGTATTTAGCAGAGGGCCCCCCCCCCCCGCTCGTGAATATCCCACAGCTTGTGGGCATATGTGCGCTTTTGCAGGCCGGGGATATAAGTTGACATTGTGTCTGTGAATAGCAGGTTGTTTTGTCTCGGTTGTTGTGGAGGAGGTGCAGATGGTGCAGTTCAGTGAGCTTCAGCAGGGCCATGTGTCGGGGGGGGGGTGGTGGTGGTGTGGAGGCCCCTAAAGATTGCAGCTCTGTATCTTGTGGTCTGTTCCATTGAAATGAGCCGGGCTCCTGCTTTCTTTTCTCTCAGGCTAAAAATAGCCCAGTTATGAGTCTTCTTCAGCTGGAGCTTGTGCGTGTGTTTGTCCTCAAGTTTGTGTCTTTGTAGCTGTCTACTGGTCTCTGTGATTATTCAACCCTGAGCAGCTTTCATTGAAGGAACAATCCACCAGTGTGTCCCTAAACTCCGAGACAAAGCAGAAACAAGACAGCAGCGTCATTAGCGTCGACAACCACTGATTCATTTCCATAGGAGCAGATCCAAAAGGTGTTCAAAATCAAACGTTAACACTGCTTACTTTGCTACGGAAAGTGACTGTAATAGCACTTTGTGAAGATGCGTAACAAATGGTGAGAACATTTTTTTTCCATCGGCATACACTTCCAGAACGGCTTCAAAGCACCCTAGCATAGCTTGTTTTAAAGAGTAAATCCCCCAATGTAGCTTTGCACTGCCACAGCATTGTCAGACTCACGCTGGGCAGTAAATGCTTTTTGAACTAAAGGATACAACTGATGCAGCAAAACAGGAGAAATCTCTTTTTATATTCATATGGGTTACATTACCCACAGTGCAAATCAGCCTGTGATTGTTGGTTGAGTTTTTTAAATGTAATGTTAAATCGTAAATGTGTTTCTGTTAATGTGGGTAAGAAGCAGATTTTAATGGTTCTATTACGCGTAAGCTCCCATCTTTATCTCCATCCATCTAAACCTTTATTGTCTTCAGCAACTAAATATTCCTAAGAGATGGGTGACTGACTTGTTTTAACTGCAGTTAACAATTATTGTCTTAAGTCTCTTGATTACTGTTTGATTGTTTTGTTTATGACGTTTTTGAGATCCTTTACACTATCATATAAAGCAAGAAGCCAGCAAACCAGCCAATGTTTATATGTGAAAGGCTGATGCCAGTAACATTAGCTTTTTACTCAAATTATGAATTAGCTATTGAATAATTAATAATTAAAAATGTTCAATTAGCTGTTCATTACAAGGATTTATTTTCCATGTTGAACTTACCACATACATTTTTTATCTTAAGTTGTATCTGCTGCTGAAAACCATATATGAAATCTAACCATTCTTGGTGAATTGATTGAAGGTGGAGAGCCCTCTCTGACACTAAACACCCAAAATCTCCCAAAGGAGTTCCTTAGGGTTGTAATGTGGTGATTTGTAAAGGTTGTTTCATAGGCTTGATGTCATTTTAATACACATCAAACCATTCAATGCCCCCTCATACCCTATATGGGAGCATCTGCATTCATATTCCTTCTCTTTGAACAGCAGTTACTAACTTCCTGTTATACTTAAGTGGTATTATGTCCTCATGCGACCTTACACGGAGGAATTAACTAAGTGGATACATACCGTGAGATATTATTAGAGAGCCCTTTTATTGGATTGGTAATGTCTAATTTCCTTCCAGGCACTTGGTGTTTGACAGTAACGTAGGAACCGTAGTATTTTGTTGTACCTTCAGGGCTCAAACTACTGTTGCCTGGGGACGGTAGAAAATGTGTTTGAGGAAGAATATAGCTACATTGTGAACAAATGGACAAGAGGAAAGCTAATTGACGTTAGCTTTTAGCAGTGAGCAACACAGTCCTGTTTGGCTAGAAAAACTGAGCTAACCGCTAACGGTACCGGAGAATTTCCCCAGCAACATAAAATAATGCCCATTATTACTTGTTTAACTTCCTAAAACAAAATCCAGTATGCAAATGGTAATAATGGATTGTATGTTGGAAGAACACATGATTTATTGTTTCAGCTACATTTTTGGTATTGCGCACACATTTTCCTAGTTAGTTTATGTTCTCAATCACTGGTTTCAAAAGCAGGGTATGATTTATGGCGTGGCTCCCTTGTGATTGGCAAGTTGCTAACATGTTTTAGGTGGTGTCGTGTTTTATTTTCATTTGCATCTTTATTTCAAACGGATAAAAAAAAAAAATGTTAAACAGAATTGGTACAGCACAGTATTTTTATTTTATTTTTATAAATTGTCAAACAATATTTATATATTAAAAAATATTTATATATTTAAAATATATATATTTAACAAAATAATAATAATTATAATAGTGTTTGAAAAGGAGCAGGAGGAAGAAAATGCTTATCAATTCCCACCCCTTACTCAACTGCTGATGGTCTGTTCAATCATTTCGGCTATCATATTAAAAAAAAAAAAAGATTACATTTATAATGATTTCTCATCTTAGATCACCTATCACTATATCTTTCCATCAAAGTGTTTTTGTACATCCTTTTAAAGTTATTTATGTTTATGCTTTGTTAGAACTTGCAATGTATTTTGAGTTCATGAAAGTTCACTGTAACATCTTGGTAACCTACATGTCTTTCTCCACCCTATCATTTCACTTCTGGTTCCCACAAAACCATAATGGCGACGGCAAAAAACCAAGATGGCGCCGGTGATGATGGCTGCCGTGTCTTTGGCTCCTGTCCAACTCTGCGTTTTTTTCGTATTATTTCAGTGTATGTTTACTTTTCGTCGTGTGCTTTTATATCATATTCCAATTACTTGTATAAAGACTCTCCTTGCACTATTTCTATTCTATTTTAATTGTATTTACTTGCTCTATTTTATCTGTTTTATTGTGTTGCACTGTTGGGTATGTCATTGACATATCTACACTGTAGCTATGTACAAATGACAATAAAAGCCTTGAATCTTGAGCTAAAAATGCAAAACTTCAGGCTTCAAATCCCTAACACAAAGACCACTGGGTAACACCCACCTCTTTTACTGTATACGGTCTTTGGTTAACAAATCATAATTAGCATCATCAGGACATCAAAGATACATTCTATTATTGCTAACTCCTTTTATTCATGTTTTTTCCTCTCATATGTCACCCAGCTGCATATTCAAGTGTATTGTATTTCCATCGTTCTACAGTTTTGTGCATTACAGGGCAGCACATCTCATTCTGTAATGGATTTACATTATGTAACCTGCTCCCCTCTGCTCATTTCTCCAGAGGGCATCAGGAAGGTGCTGGACAAGCAGGCCATTAAGTTTGTGCGAGCCATCAAGCAGGACACCCGGAGCGGCAAGACAGAGGACAGGATTCTGGTGAGAGACGCCAACACCCTCACACCCAACACCCCCCACCCCTCTTCTCTTAGACCAGGTCACCTGAAAGATGTCATTGTTAAAGCAACGGCACCTTTCCGTTGCGTTCGGTGTTGAATATGGAACAGAAACGGCTCCTTGCAGACAAAACGGAAATCAATGGCAGTTAATTGCGACAAATTGAAAGAGCCATAAGAAGTCACAGATTATGCATCCCGGGACACAACAGACGTACGGAAAATCGGGCTTAAGACAGATGCTGCCTAAGCAGAGCGAAGTGGACATGGCCTACTGAGTCCATCCTGAGAGTTTATTAGATGTGGCAGCATGGCCTTAATGCCACGGGCCAGACTTTGGGTTGTGTGTGTGTGTGCGCGCCTGACATGGTGTTCTTGCAGGGACATTATTTATTGTTTTATTTGAAGAAGGAGCTTATATACCAGAGGGTGTGTGGGCAGCATGTGATGTGTTCAAGGAGCTTGTGCGAGCCAAGGCCACCTCTGTTATTGAGGAATCAGTTAGTCAGCTACATTAGTGACTGATCAGTTACTCACACACGGTTGCTATGTGCGACATTTAGCTCATTTAGCCCTCTGAAGACAACGAAAAAGCATCTGATAAGTGGATAAAACAATCGGTACTTCTCCGTCTGTGCTGTTGTGTCCTCTCCCCATCTCCCCCACCACGCCTTCATCTATCTCCATCATTACCGCACCCCCCCTCTATTTTTGTCATCTCCTCTCTTTGTTTCCTCTCTCCCTCCCTCCTTATCTGTCCATCTCGATTATCCTCCTCCTCCTCATCACCCCCCACCCTCTCACTTTCTCTCCGTCTCTACCCTTCGTGCCCTTTCCTCTTCCCTCCATCTCTACTCAGACCCGTAAAAGGGTATCTAGCTCCTCTTTCCATCAGAAGCAATTCAATTAGGTCTCTGCCTTACGAGAGTTTTTTACTATCCAAATGGGCCTTAGCCGCTCAGGCCGCTGCACCGAATTCTTTCAAGGGAAGGGGGGCGAAGAAGGAGGAGGGGGGTGGATATGAGAAGTCATATTGGCTCGTTGTCAAGATCTCCCCCTCTAAAAGGCAATCTTTTCACTCTAATGGATACATTTGTTTGTATATATGAAGGAGGAACAGGCAGGGGAGTTTGTAAATAGTTTGTTTCGGTCTCTGGATTTCATGCACTAATGTTCTGTCATGCATGAAAATGTCCTACATGGTAGTTGGAGTAAGAGGAGTATTTTAGATGGCTTTCTAATAAGCAGTTGAGAGGTGAAAATAATGTTTCTGAGCCAAAAAAAAACGTTTTATCTTCCCTTTCATGTGGTTCCCAGCGTCACGCTTGGAGTACACTTTGCAGGTTCAATCTGAGCAATGTCATAGCTTCCATCCCGATTCCTCTGCTGTGTGTGTTTTGTGGACTGTAGGAGTTTTTAATGTGGTACATCAAGTTAATACTGACGTGTCTTTGTTCTACATCTTGCTCTTTCCTTTTGCCTCCTTTCCCCTCTGGAAGTGGCTGGTGTCCAGCTGTCTGTGTGTGTTGACTGTACCAGCCATCATGCTGACACACATACTCGTGCACGCCCACACGCGGGGTTCCCGCACCCATCTCAGACAGACGTAGCGGGGACTCAGCTTGACATCCAAATGGCACCCAGGGCAATGCATGTGGGAGCATCAATATTCATGTCTTCATCACGGGGCACACACACACACACACACACACACACACACACACACACACACACACACACGTGTGTGTACAGTTTGACAATAGCAGGAGGCATCACGAACATGGTGCACTGAAAAGTTGCCTGCATACAAACTCTTACGGCCATTATTAGATCACTCTGTTTGAAGATTGGAGGCAAGTTGGAAAACAAAGCATCTTCAAAGGCAAAAAGACAGGGAGGGACATCGGGGGGGGGTGGGGAGTGTTTGTGATGGAAGAGGAGGGGAGGGCACCCCACAAGAGAAATGGAGGAAGGCGTGAGAGGAGGGGGGGGATGGACTCTTGGATGTGTTGTGATGCCCCAGTTGCCCATTTGGCTCTTCCGCCACTTATTTATCCCGATTGTTCGCTCCGTTTCATCCTCCGTTGACTCCGGTCGGTTCCACCTAATAATGGGCCTATTACTGGCTGAGATTGCGCCTCTTTGACAGTCCCGAGCATACTCGGGCGCTTCACACGCTCATTTCCTTCTTAGGTTACGCAGAGGTCCCGCTCAAAAGACTCTGGTCGGTTTGAGGTTGTGTTCGTGCAGCAGCGTCTTAAGACTGGGTTGTGGTTGTATTTCTTTCTTGGTTGTTATGAAAGTTGGTACAAGAAATACATCACTTTATATGTACAATTCACTTTGGGAAGTTGCCTTATTCGACACATAAAACATTATATAATGAAGCTATTCATTAGAAAATCATAGCAAATAATGATTCTTTGTTGGTTTTTGAATTCTCTATATTAAGAATTTCAACATGTAATTTCTTTCTAATAAATACATATATATATATATATATATATATATATATATATACATACATACATAATGTAAATAATTATAAATAATACATACAAATAAATATAAAATGTATATTTAGTTATGTACCTCCAACAAATGCTTGAACAACAAATAAAAAATGTAGTAATAATTTACAACAATTTGGAAGATTGATCCCCTTTTTTGTGTTTTTTCCTTACAAACCACTGCTGACTTGTTTTGTTCTATATCTGCCGTATAATACATCTTTTAGGATCAATATTCTTTATGATTAATTGTGTCTGTTAAACGTGTCCACCTGTATTTAACCGGTTGGCTGAAAATTATTCGGAAAACTTTATAATCCCAAAACACTATTCTATTTGCTTTTTGTAAAACCATCCAATATACATCTCTATGGAACATGCACAGTATTTATTCAATTCATACTAGTCCTCAGACTTTTTTGGAAGCTTAATTGAGTTTTTTCTTGCATACTTTAAAACCAGTGCTCGAAACGTTCCCCTCATTACTTGCAAGGTATCACAGCTCAAAATGTGCGTAACTAAATTAAACAAAAGCTAATGTAATGCTCTCTGGACTTTGTACCATACATCTTAATGGATTGATATTCCATTGCTCTTACATTATGATATCATTCCATGACATCTACTCAGTAAATTACAAACGAGGCATCCGTCTTGTGTTGCTTTTTAAATAGAATGATTTAAAATTTGGATTGAGAGTCTATCAAATTGACAGCGTTGAAGCCCCCCTGAGATAAACTTGTTTTTGTGCTAAATATTATAAATAAATTCAACCTGAATTTAACCATTGCCAAATGCAGATTCATGGACAGGCCAACTGAGCCATTCGGGACTAAATAAATATTAAAACATAAAAGTAGTATGAAGCTTATTGGTGCTGCTTCATGTTTGTAGTCAAAATTGAGCATCAACAACTTCCTTTGAGATTTCTCCCTTCCCGGAACTCAACCGTAAGAATCTCGTTGTCCTTAACTGAATTATTTTCTAATTTTGCTGCTTAAAAACAACAACTTTCTGCCCTAATTTTTTTAATGATTGACTTGAATCACGCTTTGGAATTGTTTAATTCCCTCTGTTCAACAGATCCTCCCAGACCCCGAGTTGAGTAATGGTAAAAACAAGTTCATATTGTCAGGATTCTCATCTTGGACCAGTGGCATTTAAAAAAAAAAGGCAATTTTACAGAACAAGGTTAGTTACTCAGCATAAGGTGTACCACTCAGCCGGTTAAAAAACATCTGTCTTCTGTTGATAAAAGTACAAACATAGGAGAACAAGTAGGCTAAACAATCATCATTTAAATGGTAATGTCAGTAAATAGGATATATACGAGACAAATAGGCCGATCAACTGCCATCCTTCAAATTGGTGCATCTCTAGCAGTCTAGATGCCGTCAAGGATAGTTTAGAGGGGCTCATTGTGCTTTTTGGGGTTTTCCCTTTCCTGTAGTTGTGTGTTATATATGTTTTTTGTGCATGTTAATGGTCTGCTAAGGCTAAAATCCCAAAGTTCTCTCCCCCTCTGCTTGGAATACCTAGATCAGACTCCTTTCCTACTTCTGTAACATGATGACATCACTATGTAACACTTGCTCTTCTATTGGCTAGAGATCCAACACATTGTACTTGATAGACTAATTATATGTGGTTGACCAGTCCCAACTGTTTTGGCCAGCTAACCAATCAGAGTAGACTGGGCTCTGGTTTCAGACAGAGGGTGAAAAGAGGTGCTGCAGCACAGGCAGTGTGAGTAAAATGAAGCATGTTATGAACATTAAAGTATGTAAACATGACACAGTAAAAGCATAAAATATGAAAGTGAAAATGAGCATATGTCCGCTTTAAGTGATCTCTTTGAATTAAAGCGTTTTTAAATCTGAAGACGTGTCATCAAATCTTTGCTCCTCTATGTAAAAGAACACCAGGTAGCCTTTTTTCTAAGGAAACGTTATCTCAAAGAGAGTTAATTATGAAGCACCTGCTATAGCTTTCAACTGATACGGAATAATAACCTGTGCTATCTTGTCTTTTTATATTGGATTCTCTCTCTCTCTCTCTCTCTCTCTCTCTCTCTCTCTCTCTCTCTCTCTCTCTCTCTCTCTCTCTCTCTCTCTCTCTCTCTCTCTAATTGGTATGACTCAGGGTGCGTTTCACTTCACTTATTTTTCATTTCCTCGCTCCTCGGTCTCTGTATCACCGGAAGTTGATTTGTCTGCGCCATCTTGAGTAGCGTCCCAGTGGCCTTATTTGTGCCGGAGGATCGAGGAGCGATAACGGAGGAGCAACAATCGAGGAACTACCAGACCATCCTCCGGTGAAATCCTCAGACACTTGCCCCGCCCCCTTACTGATCTGGCTGCTGTCAGACGATCAGCTGTGTGGCGTCATCACAAACGGACGTCGCTTCACGTGACGCTCTGGAGGAAACGACGTCCCATTGCTCTTAAAACTAATTTCCCTGCTTCTCGTGGTTTGCTTGCGTCTCTCCACGCTTCCCTGGTGGGAGGGACTAGTCGCAGGGAAACGGGAGGAATCCATTTAACCGAAGTGAAACGCACCCATAGCCATACAGGACCAGAGTAGCTATGACCAGAAGAAGAGCCAACAGTAACAAAATCCAACCACAAATAAAGGAAAGCTCTGTGCTGTGTTCACTGCTGAATACAGCCAAACTTGTGTACCTGCACAATTCCACCTACGCTATCAAGCTTAAAGTGGACATATCATGCTATATTTGAACAATATATTGTAGGGCCATACCTATATAAATATAGTTTTTTTTTTTTCAAAATACCAAACCGCTCCTGCATTTTAGCCATGCCTCATTTCGCTCTATTTGCTCTTTCCAGTCCTGTTTTTGCAAGGGCTGATTCTGTGACGTAGCTTTAATGCAAATGAGCTGCAGCTGACCACGCCCCCCTGCAGGAGAGGGGAGCGTGCTTTGAGATCAGCTGCTGGGCTGTCAGAAGAGGGGGAGGAAAAGAGATCTCCGTCCTCCGTGTTTTATTCTTATATTATTATATAGAGTCATTATTCATTTGTTTCTAATTTTGTCCGGAACATTTAAACTTTAACAGACATGTTGACCGCTGAAAAATATCGAACTGAAACTCTGCCGCACGGTCCCCTCGTTCCTTGGAAGAGACGGAGAGGTGGGTGTTTGTCATCTGCTGGTGGACTAACCGGAGAGAATTACAGCGAGGGAGGGATTTGCATTGAATTACAGGAGCAAACGCTTGCCTCGGGGATCGAGAAAAAGAGCCACAGCAGAGAATAAACAGAAGGGCAACCATGGCAACCTTGCGCGGGAAGTCTTCTTCGCTGCTTTTGTGGCAGACTACAGCGCCACTTACAGGCCTGGCATATGTACTACAGCGTCTCCAGCGCTTTCGAGCGGCAATGGCCCAACCTCACATTCCCCTGATAGATGGAGAGTTGGCCTGCCATTAAGCGGAGCACCCCGTTTCTGACGTCAGAACAATTTCAAATCTGTATCAGATCCGTTGCAGCCCCGTTTTTAGAGATTTGGGTATGGAGGAAAAGAGAGAGGGTTCAGTTCCCCGATACACCGGGGACACATATTCATTTATAAAAGACGTACAAAAGTGCATTTTGCATGATAGGTCCCCTTTAATTCATTTGTGTCTCCATCTTTCACATGGCTCTTGCCATTTGTCATTCAATAACAGTCTAATCGGACCTGCTTTGCTGTATTTACTCTCAGCTTTATAGTTTCTTTAGTTTCTTCCTTCCTTTTTTAAAACCAGACTCTACTTTGTTTAGCTTTTTTCAACAGTCCAGAATGTGTACATTTTCAAACTCGTACCACCTAATTGTATTTCAAAAACTGCAACAAATGTGCACACTTCTAATGTTTAAATAGATGTTAATGTTGTGGTAGTTCGGTGTATATTTAAGCAATAGCTCACGCTAAGGGGGCTTCGCGTCGGGCCGAACCACGCCCCTTAGCTGTGATATAATGAGCATATATCACGGCCTGAAGTGAGCTATTGCTTTTATAAAACGGTTACCAAGTGTGGCAATATGAAAGAAAAATACACACTCTAATTTAAATAGTTTTTTATTAGTAAATAATGATGTTCAAAATAAAATAGTCCCTCCGTTGCCTTCTGCACGAAACATAGTGCGAGGTGGTTGCTATGCAACAACACTAACAGCTAGCGAACATATTAGACAGAGAGCGTTGATCCATTATTTGGCTATTTATTTACATTCATTTGTATGTTGCAGTTTATTGTGCACCCACTGAAAAACTGTCCAGCATCAGTAGCATGGCACGTGGTTACTTGTATAGGTTGAGGTTGTACTAGGCTGTTGCTCGGCATGGCGAGAATATTTCTCCACTTTCGGCTTCCAGTAGCTCTGGAGAGAGCTTTCGCAGGTCTGTGGCCACTAACGGTCATAATCAATCAATCAATGTTTATTTATATAGCCCAATATCACAAATGTTACATTTGTCTCAGTGGACTTTACAGTTTGTACAAAATATCAGTATGACAATACGACACCCTCTGTCCTTAGACCCTCACATCGTACAAGGAAAAACTTCCGAAGAAAACCCACAGTTTAAAGGGAAAAATGGGAGAAACCTCAGGGAGAGCAACAGAGGAGGGATCCCTCTCCCAGGACGGACAGACGTGCAATAGATGCCGTGTGTAAATTGAAAAGATAATACATTTGCAACATAGGTAGTCCAAATGTTTGGAAATGCATGTGTGTATAATAGGAAGATGAATCCACGAGGATATCCATCCAGGACCTATGATCCAGGACCACAGCCACGACTCAAGATCCAGGACAGAGGAGCGCAGGATCATCCATGACTCCGGATCCCGGCGTATACAGACACCAAAAAGAAAGACATTTGGGGAAGCTGGGTTAATCGGAACATGAGACTACACAGGTATAGACAGAGAGAAGGAAGAAGTAAGATGTCCCCCGACAAACTAAGCCTATATCAGCAAAACTAGGGGCTGAATCTAATCAGCCCTAACTATAAGCTTTATCAAAAAGGAAGGTCTTAAGCGCACTCTTAAAAACGGATAGGGTGTCTGCCGCCCGAACATAAACTGGAAGCTGATTCCACAAATGTGGAGCTTGATAAGAAAAGGCTCTGGCTCCCATTGTACTTTTAGAGACTCTAGGAACAACCAACAACCCTGCATTCTTGGAACGCAATGCCCTAGTAGGACAGTAGGGTATAATGAGTTCTTTAAGGTAAGATGGCGCCTGCCCATTAAGGGCTTTGTAGGCGAGAAGAAGAATTTTAAATTCTATCCTGTGTTCTATAGGGAGCCAGTGTAAGGCAGCCAGAACAGGAGTAATGTGGTCCCTTTTCCTAACTCTGGTTAGTACACGAGCTGCAGCATTTTGAATCAGCTGAAGCAACTTGACTGACTTCTTGGTACACCCTGATAATAAAGAGTTACAATAATCCAGCCTTGAAGTAACAAATGCATGGACTAGTTTCTCTACATCGTTTTGAGGCAAGATATGCCTGATTTTTGCAATGTTACGTAGATGGAAGTAGGCGGTCCTTGAAATTGATTTTATGTGGGCGTTAAAGGATAAATCCTGATCAAATATAACACCAAGATTCCTTACAGTCTCACTGGAGGCCAAATTAATGCCATCCATAGTTAGTATATCCTTAGATAATTTGTTTCGTAGATTCTTCGGGCCAAGTACAATAACTTCACGTTTTGGTCGTGTTTAACATCAAAAAGTTTAAGGTCATCCACGTTTTTAAGTCCTTAAGGCAGTCTTGAATTTTATTTAGATGATTAATTTCATCAGGCTTGATTGATAAATATAGTTGAGTATCATCCGCATAACAATGAAAATGTACAGAATGATTCCTTATAATATTGCCTAACGGAAGCATATATAATGTGAACAAAATAGGTCCGAGCACTGAGCCCTGTGGCACTCCATGGCTAACTTTGGTTTGCGTGGAAGATTCATCATTGACACGTACAAACTGAGAGCGTTCAGATAGATAGGACCTAAACCAGTCTAAAGCAGTTCCCTGTATGCCAACTAAGTGCTCTAGTCTTTGCAATAAGATATCATGGTCGATAGTATCAAATGCAGCACTGAGATCGAGCAAAACAAGAATAGAGACACGTCCCTTGTCAGAGGCTATTAGAATGTCATTTGTGACTTTAACCAGAGCTGTCTCTGTGCTATGATGTGTTCTAAAGCCAGACTGAAAATCTTCAAATAAATCATTGTTTTTTTAAGTAATCACACAACTGTTTTGCGACCGCTTTCTCAAGAATTTTTGAGAGGAACGGAAGATTGGAAATAGGTCTATAATTGGCTAAAACCTCTGGATCGAGGTTGTGCTTTTTAAGAAGCGGTTTTATCACTGCTACTTTGAATGATTGTGGAACATAGCCTGATAATAAAGACATATTCATAATATTTAATAAATAAGTGCTAATTAATGGAAAAACTTCCTTCAACAGCTTAGTTGGAATTGGGTCTAACATGCACGTTGATGGTTTAGAAGAGAGAATCATTGAATTTAATTGTTCAAGGTTTATGGCTGAAAAGCATTCTAGTGTAATATTAGAACTTACGTTTCCGGGAGCTGTTGATAACACTATACTGGTCAAAGGCAAGAGGTCATTAATTTTGTTTCTAAGAGTAACAATTTTATCGTTAAAAAAGCACATAAAATCATTACTACTGAGTGCTATGGGAATAGAAGGCTCAATCGAGCTGTGGCTCTCTGTCAGCCTGGCTACAGTGCTGAAAAGAAATCTTGCATTATTCTTATTCTCATCTATTAATGAAGAGTAGTAGGCTGCTCTCGCTTTACGCAGTGCTTTCTTATAAACTATATTTATATAGGTATGGCCCTACAATATATTGTTCAAATATAGCATGATATGTCCACTTTAAGCTTGATAGCGTAGGTGGAATTGTGCAGGTACACAAGTTTGGCTGCGATAATTTATCTGCTTTGTTTCAAGACCCGCATCAGAAAGCTTTTGAATGGTGCTACTTTTCCAGTTGGTCTACCTGCTCTTCACGTAGCTCTGCATGTCGTTGTTTAGGTGCTTTTTTTCTTTCTGGAGATAGGCACTCCTCAATCCACTCCTCCATAGTAAGGCCACCCCGGAGGTCGAAGTTAATCTTAAATGTTTCCATCTTATGCTTTGTAAGTTTGTTTCGTAACGGAAGAAATGTAAATATATTTATAAAACGGACAAGTCCAATCAAGCAATCTGATTGGTCAATAACGTTTTTTGCGGACCTCTTTGATTACAGATTTGAAAACATCGCTGCTTGCTTTAAAAGTAGCACAATTAATGATGTCAAACCTTGGAAAGTATCTAGATATCCCTGCCCTAATGCCAAAGGAACTGCACACTGAATATGTTTTGCCGTTTGATGTCTATGTCTGGACCGCTGTGTAAAAAGGAGGGTTTCTGCCCCGTTACTTCTGCGCTGCTTTCTTGTTCCAGTTTGAAAAGCAAACTGCAAGCAGTTTGCTTTTCAGCCCAACATACTGTTTTTCTCAGACGCGGAGGGATACTGACTTGTTGTGAAAAGTAACTTATAACTCTACCCGTGAGATATGCTCAGTATATCACGGCTAAGAACCAATCAGATTGCTTGATTTGACTTGTCCGTTTTATAAAACAGGTCATATCATTTTTTGGGGGTCAGAGAGTGCCTTTTATTAGAGATACAGAGTTGCCCAAGGCTAACCACTGTTATCCGGCTGCCCTATTATAGGGTATATAGGGTAACTTTTTTTATTTGATTCTATATTGTGTATCTACTCTGTAGAGGTTAATGAATGCCTTTACTGTGTATTTTTTACTTCTGGTTTTCCCTAATTTCCCAATTCGAGATCATCAAAGTGCATCCATCTTTCGATCCATTTCCAAATGACAGAGAATGTGACTAATCAGCTTCAATGTGTATTTGAGCCTGAAAGACTCCCAGAGGTCCTTTTTCTGACATATAGGATGGACATACAAACCATACAAAAAAGATATTGGTCTTCAGGTCCCAGTCCTGATTCCTGCTCAAGATTGTTGTACCATAAATGCTTCATCACTAACATTGAGGCTGCCTTTGTTGCTTTTTAAGCTACAAAAATGAATGTAAACAGACTTCAAAGCAAAAGACTGAACCACACTGAATTATATAATCTACATCTGAATTTTGAATGATGAAACTGGGCCTTTCGCTTTCATCTCCAGAAGATACTTTGTTGCGCAGAGACTCCAGCTGCACGGTGGACAGTGAAAGGAAGCCGAGCAAAGCAGTAAAGCACTGACGGCTTGCGCCAGCAGCAGAATCTTGTGTTCTTTTAGCCCCGTCTTTATTTCGGCAACGAGCACCACCATCATCGGCGTATTGCTTTAATAGCTTTTCACCGCAAGGTGCTCAGAGTGGAGTCGTTTTACGAAGCAAGTGTCTGTGATTTTCCATCTGACGTGCAGCTCTGCTCTGTAATTAGGACTGAGCTTTCTTTTGATTATCATAACACATGTTGGGAGCCTATGGCAGAGGCTATGGAGTGTGGCTGCTGACCTTCTCTCCTCCCCCAGGAGAAGGAGGGAGACTGAAAGTGTGTTTGTTGTGAGGCCTGAGAGGCATCTCCAAGTGCCTCTATTCCTCTATTTATTTCTTCCTTTTCCAACTTAATCTCATTGTCCTCATCTCTCCCATCATCCATTTGGCCTCTCCCACACTCACAGCTTGTCTCTATCTCATCCCACTTTTTTCACATTTCCCCCCCTCCCCTTCTTTTTTCTCCTCGCAGCCCATTCACCCAATCTTGGCCACTCTTCAGCCCATTCTCGGCTTTTTATACACTCATCTCTTACTTCCATCTATAGTACAAACCCTTTCCATTATCTGTCTCCTTTTCCCTATGTTCTGTTTTTAAGGAGGTCCTTTGGGTTTTTCAGACTACTCTCTTTTTGCCATTTCTTTGATTTAGACCCATTGGAATGGTACGTTTTAGGAGAATATTTTGGAACAAAGATGTGTTTTTTTGGAGTTTTGCATTTCTTTCCTCTCATTTGGCTTCAGCCTCCTTCTTTCTCTCTTACAGCCACTCTCAAGTCCACTTTGAAAGCAGGACCTGGGGCATCTGCGCTTTCAATCCAGTTGACACACACACACACACACACACACACACACACACACACACACACACACACACACACACACACACACACACACACACACACACACACACACACACACACACACACACACACACACACACACACACACACACACACACACACACACACACACACACTCGCACATGCATGTAAGCTGACAGATTGACTGATGGCAGGGCTGGGCTCTTGTGATGCTGAGTTCACTTGAGTGATGATGGCCGACTGCGAGTGTGTGTGACAGCCAGAGGAGTCCAAAGCCAGCTTAGCAGGCTATTCTGCATCATATGTGCATGAGAGTCCAAACTGAGTGTTTGTGTGTGTCCTACTAGCAGGCCGGACTCATGCTAATGTTTGTATCGGAATGTTTCTTATTCTGTGTGTGTGTTGCGTGTGTTTTTTAAAATGCCCTTGTGGTCGAGCCAGAAATACTGCAGGCGTTCAAATCTGGCACTGATCCTCAGCTTGTTCCCTCCGAGGCAGCACTGCCACACACACACGACCCAGAGACACACTTTGATTTGCACCATCTCGTTTGAAGTGCAAGACCCAGAGCCTGACAGCTTATGATTAATATAAGCCCCCCGCCCTCTGCTCTCTCAGATGCGTGTGCACGTGAACACACGCACACAACCGGAAAGAGATACATTTGAGTTTTTTCCGTTCACAACATCCTGCCCTCGCGGCCCGCTGGAGGGGCCGGCTGGCTGGCTCTTTGAACTATTACTGTGCTGTCACAGCAAGGGCACCAGAGTCCCTTCCCATTGCATCATCTTCACCCACACCTTCATTCGACACTTCCTCATACATTTTTGAGATTGCCACTCACCGTTTTTTCTTGGCTGACCTGGTCAAAAAAAGTCGACAATCTCATCTTGGAAGATTTCCCAGGCAGAAAGTGAATCTTTTGAGGGGCTTTTAGGATTTTTTGATTGATCTGTGGAAGAGAAGGTTGCCAGGATTTCGGCTGAGGCTAGTGGGGCTTGATTTGAGCTTAATTTAGCTATTTGTGCCCATTTTAATATTAAGAGCAGGTTAATTTTCCCAATTATACAATTGGCTGGATTGGTTGCTTCAGAGAGAGACTTTTTTTTACTTTGGAAAACCAAATACACCAAACCCTTATTAGGACAAAGGCTGACAGTTTTGTCACCTTACATTGCCTTTGAAAAAGCCATTTAATTGGATGATTCAAACAATCCCTCTGATTGGCTGATCGAAATATGCCATTTGATAGGGCTGTTTAGCCAATCGCAACGAAACATTTTATTTGCCAATAAAGACGTGCTCTTTGATTGGCCCATTGAAATGAAGCCTCTGAGTGGCAGACTGAAATTACCCCTTGATTGCCGAATTCAAAGTAACCTTCTGATTGGCGGATTGAAACTAGTGATTTAATTGGTCTATTGAAACCAGCCATAGATTTCCCCGATTAAGAAGAACCATTTTATTGGAGATTTTTGGAGCATTTTTCCGGCCTCAATGCTTTTCATTTGTAAACAAAAGAATAATGATTCCTGCAATTTACAAAAAAGGCAATTTGACCCGACTTTAATGGTGCTTGGACCCTAAAGAAAAAGAGCCATGCATATATTCATGGCTGTGAGTGGTAAAACGTATTAAATGATATGGCACATCAGTATAACACAGAGCGTATGTATCAGCACTCTTGTGTAGACACGCTGTAAAAATGAGGAGCCTACTCACAGCATTGATCCTGCCCTTCATATTATTGGGGGCAATGGAGCGCAGGGAGGTTGTAGCGAAGTGACATTTTTATTTGGAAAGGGAGACATTTGTTTCATCTCATATATTGAATGGAACTCCCCTAGATATGATTCTTCATTTCTGCACAAACCCCATCTGAGTGAAAAATAACTGCCTGGAGTATTGACTGTTATGATACCTCAAAGGTCTGTAAATGATATATCGAGAGAGGACAAACCCTGCGCTTGTTCAGCATCAAAGGATGAAGTGTGCACCCGTCAGAGAGCTGCATTATTGATGCCTCTGTTAACATTATGAGATCATCTGTCAGCTTGTGAGGCTTTTGAAGCAAGAAGTTGCTTCTGTCTTTAATTGTTTCTTTCTGCGCTGCCTCGAAGTTTTCAAACTTGTCAAGGCGTTTTGATTGGACTAACAATCTCCTGCGAAAAGGCCCCTCCACCAGCTTAGTGCAGAGATCTTATTCTCTCGATGGGGGTATCGTTCCGTCTCCTCCCTTTTTTCCTCTCCCCCGTCTCCTCTCTGCAGGAGTCTGTTATGGACGTCTATACAGTTAAGACACGTAGGTTGATCTGCGAGGGCGAGCTTCTCAGGGAGTAGGTGTAGTATCTTTAGACTTCATTATCAAGAGGGGAAATCTGGTGTCTCCTCCGTCCTTCCATCGCCTCCTCTAACTCTCCCTTCTCTCTTTGTGCGTTTCTTTTCCCTTTCTTCCTCTCGACGCCACACAGCAGGGTGCCATTAGCCATTCAGCGCAGAGAGGCCTTGAGGAATTGAAAGCGACGGAGCAGAAAAAGAAAAACTGAAACGGGAAAGGAGACAAGGGGGTTTGTTGTGGGGGGGGGGGGGTGGAGTGAGGTGTTGAGGCGGGAGCAGACCCAGACAGAGGCACACTGGGAGATGGAGGGATTAAGCGAGAAGATGGGGAGAATGAACAGTTTTCAATGGAGATGAAGAGAAATGACAGAATGCAACAACAAAAAAGTAGGGCCAAGGATCTGAGTAGGAGTTAGGGAGCGATATAGATCCACAGTGCATGCATGGGGTATGCTAATTGGGGATTTTTGAATTATGAATGAGATTAATTACATAGGCAGATGCAAATATATTCATATTTTCTGTCTCTTACTTTACCCTGGACCCCTTTTTAAAAATGGTATTTCTATTAGCAAAAGCTCACGTCTTCCCTCCTATCTTTGTTCTTCCCTTTTATCGATTTGCTTCCCTCCAATCAGGCATATGTTGAGTAAGTGCTACTTGGTTCCATCAATACAACTTAAATCGGACAGCGTCATCTGACTCTCAATCGAGCTCGCAATATTTCTTTCCCACACGCGATCATCATTACCCGGCTAATGTCGGCGGTGCTTAGCGTGACTTACGAGTCCTCGGGACGAGCCGCGGAACATGATTTGCTCGCTTTTATGGGGCTGTTTGTGCCGTGCTGTTTTCTGCTGCCATTTGCATTTTTTGTGTTTCCTGCTCCGTGACAAAAAAATGAATGTGTTCTCCCCCTCAGGTCCTGGCAACATGGAGACTGTATCTCTTCGCTGTCAAGGTGCCCACCAAGGTAAAATGTTCCTCCCCCCACTCTCTGTGGAATTTGATGGCTTTCACTTGCCAGGCTTGATCTTATGGTAATTCCTAAGAGATGTGACAAAAAAAGCTGCAGACTTTCAGAGGAGATAAAAATGATGACTGCGGGGATGATGTTTTTGAATGATAGGGATTACTACACTGATGATGATGATGATGAAGATGGTGGCACGATGTTAGCTATTTAAGGCAATAGTTTGTCATTTTGTGAAATATGCTTATTCACCTTATTGCAGAGGCTGCTTTAAAATATCAATACTATTTAAATACGAAGCTACAGCGGTTTGTTTTCTTAGCTTATTATTAACTGTTTTTCTTTCAACTTGTTTCCTGTTTGTTTAATCCACACACAATCAAATGAGTCAAAAGGCTTTTGAGGTGCTTGTCAAAATAGCTATCTTTTATCCTGATATTGGTAATTCCTTATCTCGATAACAATATATATCACAGTATAGCATATTTACTAGTAAAATAGTAAATAAATACTTATATCATTAGTCCAGGAACTAGTGTATTGTCTTGTCAGATAATATACTTTAGTGCAAAATGAAGTTTGAAATGTATTCAAAATTAATTCAGAGAAATTCAAGCTAGTTATAATCATTATTTGGACTATATGATTGTTTTAAATGATTTCAACACGATACGAGTCCATTGAAAGACAACAAATGATTGTAGTGAATAATCACGAGCCCTTCAGTTGATTTGTTTGCCTTCCTCACTGTTCACAGTTTTTATGCTTACACTTTGAACGAAAGAAAACAAGCTAATTTCCAAAAATGTCCAACTACTTTTAAAGTATGTGTTATTTACCATGGGTCCCATTTTGATGTTGTTTCTGCCATTCCTTATAACAGTCATTATAACAGCGCACACATCAGAATAACTGATGAGATCTGGGACAACGGTAACATCACAACAACACAGCCTTAAGAGGGCCAGAAACAGGAGCGGTAAATCATACAGGCTGTAAATAAGTCAACAGTTCAAGAGCTTTCTTTTGTTTACTGTGGCACAGTTCCAGTTGAACTATCATTCCACACCCAGCTATAGCTACTCTTAGGGATGCACAATCCATTGAATTCGCAAAATACCTGTTGAATGAATATCATTAAAAGAAATAAGGGCTGTCCTGAGTTGCTGCATACATGACATCAGCAAAAACTGGAAGTAAGCAAGCCAACAGTTTAAACTGAGGACACAACATATTATGAACCCGTCAGTGGAGCGGTGTGCACGACTACAGTCAGCACAGTTAGTCCCCTGTGATGAATGTTAATAGCTAACAGGGTTGTGATTTGACTGTTTTCTGCTCAATGTAGCTTACCTGGGGTTGCATACAACATGAACGATCCTTTGACTGTTCATGTTTCTTAAAAGTTTGTGGATTTCAGAAGGGTAAATCATGAACCTGTTTTTCTCCATACTTTAATTTAGTTATTTTTCTCAAGAGGCACACAAAACGAAATGAATTCTGATACAAGACTCAACCATTATTAATGAAAACAAATCACAAAACATGTTACAGTTAAATTATACAACATTGATCAAATCAAAAATATTCTCAAACTATACCATGTTTTGTCCTTACATTTAAAGGAATTAGCCTTTGAGGAGTCTTCAATATGATGTTTAAGAAGGTGTGAGAACCCTGAATATGTCGTGTTTTTAGAAGACAATATAATAAGATAGGGCTTTTGACAGCATGTCAGCGTGAACCACAGTGATATCTTTCTGCTGTTTCAGACGGAGGTCACCTTCAACTTCCTGGAAATCCGAGCCATGAACACCTATCCGGAACACCAGGTGACACACCGACAAACAAATCCTGCTGTTTCATAGCAGCATGACGTCTCACTATTAAAATCGTCATTTGTCCATATACAGGTTGTCATCGATACAGACAAGACCACCTACTCGTTGAAGCTCCAGAACCAGGAGCAGCTGAACCACGTGGTCAGCCACATCAACTACTCCCTCTCCCGAGTCTTCAACAACTCCATTTACGCGTAAGAAATCCTGGCACACCCCCTCGCCTCGGGACGAGTAACAAATCTTTTCAGTTTTGTGTTTTGTACTGGCCTAGGAGAGAAGACAAGTTGGCGGGCGTTAACAGCGCTCGACAGTCCGCTGACGAGTTGGCAGCTTTACTTTCAGAGGCCGCTTTTCCTCTTCAGCAGCCAAATGCATCCTCGTATTGCTGTCGTTTGCATCCGAACCCTTTTTTTCTGTGTCACGGTAGACTTTAACACCCGGCAATCAGCGGGATTAAATCAACCAGCTGACAATGAGGAGGCTGTTACCTGAAGGCAGCTTATTTTGTGTAAGCAAGAAACACACAGTCAATGACGGAGCAATAGAACTCCAGTCAAAAAGACTCTTACACGGATGAAAAACCTTCAAGTGGACCGTGTACGTCCTCTACTTCCTAAAGAGTGAAGCACAGAGGACACACACCAAAATAAAAGCCTGTTAAATCCACCCCTTGATACTTTTTGTCCCCATATGTCCTCATTTACGATTTCTAAGAGCAACGGGATTGACTCTGCTCCGCCTATTGACCTGCACAAGGCTATCACCGCTCTCCATCATCTTTCCCAATGGCTCTTTTCCATTAGGGCCGCAGCAGATGATTGCTGCCAGTGAGAACTTTTAAAGAGTACAACGAGAGAGGGGAGGAAGTTGTTGTGGGTTTCACTGCGCAGCCTTGTGATGCTGTACACAATGCAGATAGTGTCGAGATAACGTGCGCACATATATACACACATGGCTCCTGGGGCAGGTGATGATTGTGGAGATAAATTGGGGATTAAGGTCACCCATGTGGTTAGGTGTGTGATTTGTTGACAAATGGGATTAAGGACGGAGTGTGTTGAAAGCGACAGTATATTGGTGTAATCCGATCAAAAAGCCAAAGCAGGTAGAGCAGTGTTAGGAACAAACAGTGTATTAACTTCCTGATCCCTGTCCTCACTGTTTTCTGCTTACGGCATGCGGTTTTCCAAGGGAATAGTTGAAAGAAAACAAGCAGTAAGCACAGGAATATGTTTTTTGTTTTAAAATATAGATCAACACTAAGGACGGTAGCTTATCAAAGCATCACAGGGATCCAAATGTACAGTTGACGTGTTATTTATTCAAAAGCAAAGCAATGTCATGAGCAATTTCCGACAACATTGCAGACGTTCACTTCAATCCTAATTCCACTGTGGCCGGCAGGTGCAAACGCTTTTCAACGTCCCGAAACATTTCCAGTTTTTATTATTTTAAAACATTTTATGCTGCTGTGTTCTGTTTAGTAAGTTCACCGTTTGGATTTAAATCTTAATTTCTTAGGTGTATGAGAAAGTATTTTTACTCATATCATTAAAGGTGGGGTATGTCATTTATTTCAGAAACACTTTTTGTTATATTCCATGGAATGCTCTTAACATCCCGATAGCAATGAATATATTAAATGCTTTGACAAAAAATACCAAAAAATGTATCTGGAAGTCGTAGCGCTGTAAAAAGCACGACCAATCATTTCAGCCGGCCCGACTAAAATAACTGGATGGCCTACCTTCCTGTCAGCCTTCCATCTGTGCACAAACTTATCTCGTGCCCTCATTGGTCATGTGCGCGTTCATGTGTGTTGGAGGAGGGGCTCTGTAAGGAAGTGGCAGATTTTTCCCGGCTGTGTATTTTCAAATTCTAGCGCACTCGAGCTGGTTTCTCCAAAATGACCTACCCCACCTTTTAAGGGTGCTAGCAGGCAGTTGAAAAGTTAAAGTCTTGATTATTCTCACCTGGGACCACTGGTGGGGGATGTTGGGAGTTCAGTGCCTTGCTGAAGGGCACTTCAGCAATAGGAGCTAAGGGGGTGGGAAGCGTAATATTTACCTTCCTCTCATTCCCCAGCGTGTAATTGGGACCAGAGGCTTTCATAACACTGCTTCTTAAAAGTCAAGGCAGTGCTCCTCCGGAGTGTGCTGTAGGGAAGCTTCACTTATAATGTTAACCATTTTAGTTTTTTTCATTTAGTTGGACACAGTAATTTTGCATAGTTGTGTATAAAGATAATGCTACACTATTGTTAATAGTATACTATTTGTTGAATTGGATTACGATAGTTTCCAACTCTTTCCAATAGTAATAGGAGTGTTGTTAAGATCAAAAGTTAACATTAAAATGAAATAAATAGATGTGATAACTTTAAAACTTTAAAACATCAATAAGAATATATTTCATTCAGCAGTGTCCTCATGAAGCCCACTTGGACTAGACTGGAGTATAATGGAAGTCATTAGGATGTATCCTCTGGGCACCATGAATGTCTAAGCAGAATGTCACCCCCATTCATATTCTAACTATTAAGATAGTTCAGTCTCAACCAAAGCTAAATCCTTTTTGACTTCTTTTTGACTTATGTGATCCAATGATTTCTTTCTCTATGGTCTGACACTGTGGGCATTCCCTCAGATACAAGGGGACAGACTGTACAGTGTGCAGTGCATTTCCTTCTTTGACCTTGGTTTCCTTGCTTGCTAATCTCCTACAGCACTTTCCTCTCTCCTGGTAAAACCTGCAGTCTCCATATGTGGCGCCGGTTGCTCGTAATATCTACCTCTTTACATCCAAAAAAGTAACACTGAGGCCGTCATTGTGCATGTTAGCACGAAGGACTTGGAACGTAGTTCATAGGTTTGCTGTACCTAGGAACGACTTTAAAGAGCTAGTAGCATGGCTGTAGACCAGTGTATCTCAAACTTTTTCATACCAAGGACCACTTAACCAATAAAAAAACACTCGCGGACCACCTAACTCCACAAATATCCAAAAACACAGTTTTTTACAAATCGCCTGAAAATGGTACAAACAAGTGGCCACATGTGTGATGAAGGTGTTTATCTGGGCTATATCATGCAATCGAAAGTGAAACTTAACCTCGCTCCATTGCGGAGATATTCCCGCGAGAGTGCGGAAAACTTAAATGTATTTATTTATTTCAAATGTGAAATTTTACCAATATACTCACGGACCACTAGGGGGCGCTCACGGACCACCAGTGGTCCGCGGATCACACTTTGAGAAGCACTGCTGTAGACTAGTTTTAAAGTTGTTTTTTTGTGGCCTCCTTTTGATTTGATTACCTGTTTCCAACTTTACATTCAACATGGAAGAGAACCCCATGGATGTCAAGTCAAGCATCTGAAATAGGAAATACATGTACGTTTACAAATGTCTATACATTTACAGGAACAAGTTGCATGGATTTAAATACAAAACTAATGGTGTCAATCAAAAAAGAAAATAATGTCAACTCAGGACAACCTAAGATAATGACATTGGTTTGATCTGCTCAGGTCAAGAATTTCAAATCAATTACAATAAATAATTGTAACTTTCAATGAAACATCCTATGACCTAAACTACTGTATAACCATCATGCTCCCATCCATCGATATGCAACCTTCCCCAGCTACCCAGAGTTCATAGTTCTTTTAAGATATATATTTATAATTGGACCTATATATCAATGTTTTTCCTTTTTTTGGAGGGGTGGGGGGGGGTTATTGAAGTGTCAGTGTAGAAAGGGGGAGACGGAGGGGTGACGCCAGCTGTAACAACCGAGCTATACGGCCGATTCCTACTCTCTTTTTGTGTTAAATGTTTTCCCTATAAACTGTCAATACATGAAATACAAAAATAATAAATGATGGGTGGTTACTGATCCTTTTAACTTAACATGATTACATGTACCCGTTCACCCAGTGCAGCCCAAATTGGTAGATTACAGGAAGCATAATGCAAACAAATTGTGCAACATACAGTATAAGCGTATACGAATATACAAATATAGCCATGGCTGTAGACTCTTTTATGGTTTCAACCCGTTCTCTCCGTCTTCTTCTTTCAGCCCTCCAATCTGTCGAGCAGAAGGAGACGTGACCGATGGAAGTATCAAGTTTTCAGCCAACTCCGAATCGTCATTGGATCCCCAGAAAACATGCGGTACGTCTGCTAACGTCTACATATTGCACAAAACCCGATCGGACACACAGTTCAGAGTCCATCCACTCCCGCTGACTCAGGGTGAATCTTTTTGGAGACTCATCCTAAAGTGGGTCAGCAGACCAAAGTTGCTGAATGCTCTCCTCTCCTGCTCGTAATCCCATTAATCTACAAGAAGTGCTCTTTCATGCTGCAACACTTTCATCTCACCTCGATATTTACTGCTAATCTCTCTCTGCTCTTTCTGCCTTCCTCTTTCATCTCTGGCCTGCTTTCATCCATACTTCCATTACCCTGCTTTATTCTGTCCTGATCCATTCTGACCTTATTATTATTATAATTATTCAGATATGTATAGTTTTATTATATCTTTAAACCCCTAATTGATAGTTTGTGTCGTTTCTTTTCACTCATTTCCCCCCATAGTGCACGTGTTATTTGTGTTTGGGCTAGAGACAGCAATGGGTGAAGGGAATAGTCGTATAGTCTACGGTGGCCGACAGGTGCAAACAGCTGAAAACACTTCCATTAGGAAATGAACATCAACATATTGTATTTCATTCTTTGCATATTTCTATTCCTTGTAAACATTTTTTTATAATGGTTTATATAATACCTATATTTCCATGGCTTGGATATATCTTACAACATTCTCTTGCACTTTTTTATTTCTATTGTTATTTATTTTACCATTTTTAATTGGTTTTCTTTGTTTGATGTCCTATATATATTCATGTTGCACTGTTAGAGGAGCCTGGGACTTCAGTTGTTCATTGCCATATCTACACTGTAGTTACATGGCAATAAAGCCTTGAATCTTGAATTCTCAAAAAGCGCTATAAATATTCATTTATATGTCTTTCATAATATTCTTCGCTATAGTTTTTAAAGTATTGCTATATTCTTCCCTGGCTTTAATGTTTTAAGTGCTATAAATATTCATACATACCTACAATTCAAATAATAATGTTTTTGATGACCCCCGCCTACCACTACAATAAGAAACATATTTCACTTCCATATATAATATGCCTTATTTTTACATTTTAATTTATCTTATCTTCAGGAGGTTTTTCGGAGACCTATGCGGCCCTTTGTGACTACAACGGAATCGGCTGTAAAGAAGAAGTGCAGTGGGTAAGGACGTTTATACATCAAATATATCTCATTTTTTTTATTTTACTGTCTCATATTTTTCAGTAACAAGTACTTTGTTTCCTTTCTTGTCATCCTCCCTCTCTTCCCTCCCCTCCTCTGCTCCAGGATGTCGACACCATCTACCACTCTCAGGACAACAGGGAGTTCAACCTAGTGGATTTCAGCCACCTCGACAGCAGGTGACACACTTTGTTAACATTTGCACCACATCCAGTCTGATTACAGTTTGCCAGCATGCACTGATTGCAAAGACACTATGAATGGAAGCCAAATGTACACTGCAGCAGCCCTCAGTGCGATGTGTGTGTGTGTGTGTGTGTCTGTTCCAGAACATTACATTTGAAATGAAGCAGTGAAAATGAGGGTTAAGTGCTGACTTTCAGCGTTTATTTAAGGATGTTTAAATTCACATCAGTGGGCATTTAGGGGACAGGAAGTAGTTGGAGTTAATGCGTGGCTCTCTGTAACACACAGATATTTGGCATTTTCCTTTGTGATGCTTCGCCAGATTCTTAGCAGCCATTGTTTATTGTCCGATTTTTTACTTTCTTCTCCTACTTATCGGCATTGGGTTTTCAATGCCATTCACTGGCTCCTTCAAAGTTTATGTAATTACTTTACAAGTTTAATGATGTGCTGATAGTCTCAAAAGTTAGAATTTTAGACAGAATATTTTTCCTACATTACTCAAACTTTCCACATCACACTTATGTAAAGCCGTTCACTCATATGAACTTTGTCTTCTTCTCTACCCTCGGATGTTTGCTGTATATCCGCTCCTAATAATGTCCCCAGCAGTGGAACATATTGGACCCTGTTGTTCCAAGGCAACTACCAGGAAAATATATCATTATCCACCATACTGTGCAGGCAGAGCTGTTGTTGTGAATGTAACTAGGCTATGGACCAGTGTGATTATTCTTCCCCCAGTCAGAGTTGGCTGAAAAATCATGTTATTCATGACCCCTCTTGTTTGTTGCATTGCAAAAGCTCTTCACCTTAGCCTTAACTTAAAGCAGAAGTCTTGTCAAAGTAATTCTTCCCATGGAATTATTTAATTTGAAATGTGTACTGTA
Source organism: Gymnodraco acuticeps (assembly GCF_902827175.1). Lineage (NCBI taxonomy): Eukaryota > Metazoa > Chordata > Actinopteri > Perciformes > Bathydraconidae > Gymnodraco > Gymnodraco acuticeps. The sequence goes on along the minus strand of NW_022990042.1, from coordinate 6,654,256 downwards.
TCCAGTGTTGAATTTACACTCTCGTGGCACTTGATCCAAATGACGGGGTCGTATCTTTCTTTAGATTCCGGTATCAAGGGTTAGGGTTAATATATTCCCAAACTTCACTTTCCCTGGCAACATTTTCCGAGGGAGGCAGCCTTACGAGGTGCCCGGACCAACTCATCGGGACCCTTTCTATTTAAAGGAGCACTGGCTCTACTCAGACTCCCACATGGATTACTGAACATTTCACCCCATACCTAACTCTGATGCCAGCTGCAGCTTATATTCGCAATCTCTTTCTGTCGGTCATGACCCACTCTTCAAATCCAATTCAAGACATTAACATGTGTAGCTGAACGATTAATTCAGTCAGCCTTCTTTATTCAACCAATACACTTTATTTACATCCCATTTTTGTTTCGGTGCACAAACTGATATATCCTCTTTTATTGCATTTCTGATAGAATATCTGCTCAAGGAGGTTTTAGGAGTGGTTTTCTTTGCCACCAGTGGTCGATGCACATGCCATGGGACCTGTAATTCAACCTCCATATGCCATCCTTAACAATCAACCAGGACTGAAATGTGTGGGATTGTGACTGCAGCATTTCATTTCAAACCCACTGCGTAGTCCCAAAGCAATAACAACATATCATTGTCCTAATACTTTGAGACTGAAGTTTTGAAAGACTTTCCATCCTCATCCTGCTTCACGATGTTCTGCAAGAATTGCTTTCCAGACTTCTGTCAGCCCTGTTCTTATCTGACAGGAGAGTAGCTGCTGGTTTAACAAGACCCTCCCTGGGTAAAGTGTTAAGTGTATTGGTCTGTCGTTCCCTTTCTGGCTCACTTGTTGTCCTGTTTCTCTCCTCAGTTTTTTAAGAAGTGTTGAAAGATCACAAAGAAGTGGAATGATGAGCTTGTCGAAGGCAGAATCCAGCACTCACAAACAGCTGTAAAATGCCATATGTCGTCTCCTCTACTCCCCGCTGGTATCTTTTGAAATCCCCCATTTGCTTTCCCAGAGATATTGAGGAAGAGTGTACGTGCCGTAGAGTGCTGCCGATCATAACAACATTTGACAGCTGACATGCAAAGAGAGCATTCAACATAGCTTCCTCAGCTTTTGATTCGAGGAATGTTTTGTCCAAAGGCCTTCGGGAATTATTTCTACTTTTCCGTGTAGAAACAACAATTCCAACTGGAGGGGATGCATTCCTATTTAAAAACGTGTTTCTAATAACACCGTAGAAGCGAAGCCTTGCTATGCTGCTAAATCAAAAATCCATTCATAGACGCGTGATTGCAGCAGTGACTCATGAATATATTAATATTGTTCATATTGAAAATCGCGTCCTCGCTGTTGTTTATCCTCCAATATTTTAAATAGATTGATGAAGAGAGCCTTTGCAGGGGAAGCTGCATACCCAATGCTTTTTTTACATCTTCCTATAAAACATTGTTCCCTTGAGCCCACAATAGAATGATGAAGACTCTCTCCCTGCTTTTCTACCAAACTTGTATCAAAGATTTAACAAAAGTACTCACAGAAAGGAATCACAAAGACATGCAGAGAAACAATACAACAAAAAGGTCTTGATGATGGTGTGCCAGAAACCATTTTGGTGCATTACTTTCCTTCCTCCTCTTCTTGTCCTTCCGTATATACATCCTTTCAATCTACCCTGATCGAGCCCATCTGACGTTACCGCGGGCAACAAAGCAATGCCTTTTTCTGCTGACTGCTGTGCTGTCCGTCCAAACATCAGCTCCACTCATGCATCCTGGCTGAAAGCGGACACCCTTTTTTCTGGTCTCGTCCTGTTCATATTCCCTCCTTCACTATTTATTTTCCCCAGCTCTGTTCTTCTAGCTGTCTTCTCTCTGAATCACTCCTCTCATCATAAACAAACACACACTTTGCCTGTCTCTGCGTCTAGCCACTGCAGGTTTACACAATATTGCAGAATGGACTTTCACCGTGGCTGATTTCTTGTACTTTGCTACTTACATTTGCTATTGCGAGTTCATAAGTGTGTCCCAGTATGAAGAATTGCAAAATGAAGTGCACTATGAGAAAGGGCACTCAAAATGGTTAAAAGTTTAGTTGGGAACACTCAAGCCCCCAGAAATTCTTCAGACTCTGAGGAAAATATTCGTAGTAGCCAAACGGCAGTACTACCACTTCTGTATCTGTCCGTGACGTCACCTGGCCCAGAAATACTTTTTCCCACTGACTTACATTGGGAAAGAGACGTCTCTATATCAGCAGATACTTTTTTTAAAACAAAAAAAACGACCCAGTATTAACAGTTTATTGCCCTTATTTAAATCATTACGTTTAAAGGTGGGGTAGGTAAGTTTCAGAAACCGGCTCGAGTGCACTACAATTTGAAAGTACACAGCCGAAAAGAATCCGCCCCTTCCTTCAGACTTCCTTACAGAGCACCTCCTCCATTGTTTGTACTTTTTACAGTATCACGGCTTCCACAGATGAATTTTTTTTATGGATTTTTTGTCTAAGCACTTAAGATATTCATTGCTTTCGGGATGTTAAGAGCATTCCATGGAATATAACAAAAAGTGTATCTCGAGCCGGTTTCTGAAACTTACCTACCTCACCTTTAAAGGTTGTAAAATGTGCTAAAAGCCAATCCAGATGTATTTTCTCTATCCATACATTCTACTGAGCCGAAAGCGTGAGATTGGGGGCGGGGCTTAAGGGGAAACTCAACTGGGCATGCTCTGTGTGTGCACATACGGGTACTTCTGCTCTGACAGCCAGGCATGACAGGTAATTTGTCACGCTGTAGCCAGTTCTGATTATGCATCCATGGGAGCGCTGAACACTTCAACGGTCGCCATCTTGGCTACATAACGGAAGTTGTGCAACCTGCTGCAATTGCGATTGCTCTGGTGAACACGGCAATATAAAATAAAGTTATAACTAGAGGGAAGTATCTGAATTGACACACATTATTTGAGTGTGTTTGAATTTAGGTTGAGATTGTGGGCTTGCATATATTTCCGTTTGTTTTGTGTGTGTGTGTGAGAGTGACAATTTCACGCCTGGATGCCTTGTCCAACTTCTCTGTCTGGATTGTTCGTTCTCTTACTGGAGCAGGACTGGCGCTCTACAGCTCACTGCTACCGTCGGCATTACCTGTCAATGTTAGAGGACAGAGTCACTGACTGTCCGGGGTTAGACTGTAGCGTGGATTTATTACCATACAGCCTCTTTGCGTGCTTCAAAAACCAATCATCTTCCATCTGGCTATGAAGGGTGGTTGGATCAACCATCAGCCAAATTGCTGTCAAATCTATTTTGAATATTTATAATATAAATGCATGATTCCTAAGGAATTTAGTGCCTTTTGACCTTTCTGCCTCTAGTGCCAACAATTAGTTCAGAATATCCACCTTCGATGGCCAGGATATTCTCACAAAGAGCCATACATATTCATTCTAAGGTGAATACAAATGTTTTGCCGACCCCTGGTGACCTTTTGTCTAACACTACAACAAGAAAAATCTTTCACTTATTTCACACAAATCTAATGAGCCATGACTTTTACACTGCAGATCAATTCTCCTGAAAGAATGTTTTGGATTCCTCATGTCCTTCCCTCAACTCAAATTCACAAGCTATTACATTATCTAATAGGCTTACTGCCATGAGATGCTGTGAGCACAGTCATGCACCCAGGGAGCCTTTGATTCAGAGGACCCTGTGACCTTTTCGCCTGTGAAATCTCAGGATAAATTATCTATCTTAACCTTTTTCAAGGTCTATAGAATATTATAATCATAATTCTCTGTAATACATGGAGCCTTTAAAGTTTCTTAGAAGGTCAACCTCGGATCATAATAACGTTAGTTTTCATCCATTCATGATCGTTGAATGGCCAGTAAAAGCCTCATAAAGCTCCGAAAGGATATAGTCAGCTCATGCTCTATCGGTTCTTTTGATTCCCAATTGGGTGTCTGCTCGGGTGGACATGACTTCATGTAGATCTCTGCATGGTAAGGCTGCACAATATATAGTTTTAGACGAGACATGGCCAATTACATCGCAAGAGGTGCAATATCGGCAGATAAACTCACTGTGGGAACATTCTCTCCCATGTCGTGACCAGCTGAACGTCCTGGGTTAAGGTGGCTAACAACCTACCTGTCCCCTCTTTAACAACAAGCCTGCCAGTGTCAATGTATATGCTTTGTGAGTGTGACCTTGTGCTGTCATCTTATACAACCAATGCTTTTACGATTCATTTGGTTATATAAACTCTTATTTTGTCGTCAAAGTGCCCCAGATCGATGCAATTACATTTTTAAAAAAAAACTATTCTGTTATGTGGAAACAAATGTATTTATACCGCAATGTATATTGCAAAAAAAGTAATACTATGTTTCTTTTTTTAATATTGCGTCTGTACAGAAAATATGGCTAGCTTAAAGGACCCATGTCATGGCCATTTCTACTGATCATCATTCCATTGTTGAGGTCTACTAGAATATATTTACATTGTTCAAGTGGAGCCGCAGCTGAGAAAAGTGGTGTGTGTGTGTGTGTGTGTGTGTGGTGTGTGTGTGTGTGTGTGTGGTGTGTGTGTGTGTGTGTGTGGTGTGTGTGTGTGTGTTGTGTGTGTGTGTGTGTGTGTGTGTGTGGTGTGTGATGTGTGTGTGTGGTGTGTGTGTGTGTGTGTGTGGTGTGGTGTGTGTGTGTGTGTGTGTGTGTGTGTGTGTGTGTGTGTGTGTGTTGTAGTGTGTGTGTGTGTGTGTGTGTGTGTGTGGTGTGTGTGTGTGTGTGTGTGTTGTGTGTGTGATGTGTGTGTGTGTGTGTGTGTGTAGTGTGTGTGTGTGTGTGTGTGTGTGTGTGTGTGTGTGTGTGTGTGTGTGTGTGTGTGTGTGTGTGTGTGTGTGTGTGTGTGTTGTGTGTTGTGTGTGTGTGTGTGTGTGGTTGTGTGTGTGTGTGTGTGTGTGTGTGTGTGTGTCCACCTGGGTCCGGTCCCGTCCCTACTCCCCAGGAAGACACACAATGAAAAAGAGAACTGTCCAACGAGGCGTTTCTGGGACAGCACAGACAGGTATTTTCTGTGTTAGAGTTTTACTCGCTACAGAGTGTACTTTGAGGGTTTGAGACTCTGCAGACCGTTCACATGCAGAAAAAGCTACATAACACACAAGGGGACGGGTAAGAACCAGAAAAGCATGACATGGGACCTTTAACATCTCATCATTTCTATAGCAAAACAGAATAGCTAATTGGCTGCTGGTGGCCGGAGCTTTTCATTGATAGACATGAGAGGGGTATACATTCTCCGCCAGAGAGTGGATAGGCATATTTCCCCTATATATATATTTCCCTGGCAGCCTTAGACCATACACAGTAACGTATACATCAAAGTAGTGTCTTTGTTTGCATTGGTTTATATAAAACGTGTCATTCACCTTGTATACACATACTAATGTGTATTTGTAAGCACTTTTCAAACTAGAAAGTTCTCTAAATCCCTTACCCCCGATTTAATTTGTACCTTTACCCTAAATCTAGACTATTTATTATCTGATCTTATCTTAAAATGAGTTTCCTGTCCCAAACCCAAGTAGATCGGAGTGTATAAGTGTAAACAAGTGACAGATTGACCTGCAGTTACATTACATTGCATTTAGCTGACGCTTTTATCCAAAGCGACTTACAATAAGTGCATTCGACCAGGAAGACACAACCTTGAAGAAAACAGAATCATATAAGTACATCAGGTTTCATAGAGCCAAACATTTCAAGTGCTACTCAACTGGCTTTAGGTAAGCCAGCCCTTTTGTTAGTATATTTTTATTTGTATTTAACCTTTATTTAACCAGATAAAAAGCATTGAGATAAAATCTCATTTACAATGCTGACCTGGCCAAGAAGGCAGCAACGTTACACATAACACAGACATGTAAAATACTGAGAACACAACTAAGTAAACAAAAGACGAAAAAGCAGTCACTACATTGTGCACATTTAGGACAGTAAGAAAGGTGCACTGCTTATTACTATATATATATATATGAGTGCTTAGTTAGTATATAAGTGCTTAGTTAGTATATAAGTGCTTAGTTAGTATATAAGTGTGTAACGATCAACTATCTAAAATAGTTGTGTTAATTAAACGCACAAGGGGTTCTTGAATGAAATAATATTATAAAGGTAAACAGAAATAATAAACGGATAATCTGCTCCTTAAACAAAATAAACAGAGACAGATTTCATGCATGGATCCATTATATTGACAGTTTTCCAGCCAAACAACAGAAACAAAATTAAACAGTCCGCTCTGCGATACACACCAAGTGTCTTTACTGCCTAATCCAGGCTATTGTTCATTGACAAAAAAAAGGCTGTTGCTCCTGCGCCCGTCGGCGGCAAAAACAGAAATGTTTGTAGGCCTTTTCAGGTTATATTCCACACAAAAAAGGAAACACGAGGTCCAGCGTGGCACAAAGGAGCGATCTCACCCTGTGTCGGAGAGAATCTCTCCATCTGTGCGCGTCCTCTCCAAGGAGACGTGCTTCCAGGTCGGTCGATGCAATATCCACATACGGTTACTTTCAGTTACTTCCCCATTGCATTTTAACATATATCCATGCTGAGAAAACGTAACTATCCCGCTGAATACCCGCATTCACCACACATAGGCTTCCTCCTCCCGTGAGAACCACCTATATCATCCTGTTGACGCGCCCACTAAAAAGCCTCTGGGTGCGCCGCGACAGGTGAATATGCAAATGAGGCTTGCAGAACCACACCCTCAAACCTTACATACAAGTGGACATTTAACGACTGTAGTTGCGAGGATAATACACATGCATCATAGATTTTCATTTAATTTGAATCTAAACTACATGCCTTAACCTTTTCCCCTGCCCCTACAGTTTATAAGAAACACTGAGATCAATCTGCGACTGTCACAAGTGCTTAGTTAGTATATACGTGCTTAGTTAGTATATAAGTGCTTAGTTAGTATATAAGTGCTTAGTTAGTATATAAGTGCTTAGTTAGTATATAAGTGCTTAGTTAGTATATAAGTGCTTAGTTAGTATATAATGCTTAGTTAGTATATGAATGCTTAGTTAGTATATGAATGCTTAGTTAGTATATAAGTGCTTAGTTAGTATATGAATGCTTAGTTAGTATATGAATGCTTAGTTAGTATATGAATGCTTAGTTAGTATATAAGTGCTTAGTTAGTATATAAGTGCTTAGTTAGTATATAAGTGCTTAGTTAGTATATGAATGCTTAGTTAGTATATAAGTGCTTAGTTAGTATATAAGTGCTTAGTTAGTATATAAGTGCTTAGTTAGTATATAAGTGCTTAGTTAGTATATGAATGCTTAGTTAGTATATGAATGCTTAGTTAGTATATAAGTGCTTAGTTAGTATTAAGTGCTTAGTTAGTATATGAATGCTTAGTTTAGTATATAAGTGCTTAGTTAGTATATAAGTGCTTAGTTAGTATATAAGTGCTTAGTTAGTATATAAGTGCTTAGTTAGTATATAAGTGCTTAGTTAGTATATAAGTGCTTTGTTAGTATATAAGTGCTTAGTTAGTATATAAGTGCTTAGTTAGTATATAAGTGCTTTGTTAGTATATGAAGTGCTTAGTTAGTATATAAGTGCTTAGTAGTATAAGTTAGTATATAAGTGCTTAGTTAGTATATGAATGCTTAGTTAGTATATAAGTGCTTAGTTAGTATATAAGTGCTTAGTTAGTATATAAGTGCTTAGTTAGTATATAAGTGCTTAGTTAGTATATAAGTGCTTAGTTAGTATATAAGTGCTTAGTTAGTAATTGTATTGGTCAAAGTGGAGTCGAAAGAGATGAGTTTAGTCCAAGACGACACATGAACACCAACTCGCCGCATGACTGAGTGAAACCTCATAGAGGTCAATTACATGTCCTGCTGTCAAAACATAAATCAACAGTCAGTGTTGATGATGAATCTTGACATCTTCTGCCCTCTCACACACACACAGACTCCGACGGGCCAGTCAGAATGAACTGGTATGCAGTGATGGCTTTTCCCGAAAAAGGAACACAGCCTGAAGCCGTTTTTACTCCACGGAGATCTACACTAATGTCTAGCTACTGCAGTTACTGGCAACAGGACCCCTCCCTGGCTAAATTACAATTTCTCTTCCTCTCTTTTTCACTTTGTAGTTTCCCTATGTCTCTCCTTTTTTCCCTCTCTCTGGGCTTATTCTCTTTCCCTGCTTGTTTGGCAGATGATATATAGCAGGTGTGGCATTAGTTGGACCTCGGAGGATTCTAAAACTCTCGCTTTCTCCTCTCACAAACACCCAGAGGATGGTAGCAGTGGATGTAGGAGTGTTTGAGGTCTGCAGCTAGGATCAAACTGTGGCTTTATTGAATGAGTAATCCACTGACCCCGGCATCGATCTTTCCATCTTTCCCCCCCACCCCCCTTTTCCTTATTCTCTGCGTCTTCTCCTCCTCCTCCTCAGCAGGGCTGCAGTATCAGTCATCTTTTAGAAAGCAGCCCTGCCCCGAGTGTACTCCCTGTCACAATGATGAACTGCTTTTTACTAAACGGGGAGTAAAGAAAAAAAGAGTTTGGCCCACGATAATGTGAATTTATGGATCAATAACCTCAAATGGTTTGGAGCAGATGGAGTTTGCTAATTTAAAGATATGAATCTATCTCTAATATGTGTGTGTGTGTGTGTGTGTGTGTGTGTGTGTGTGTGTGTGTGTGTGTGTGTGTGTGTCTCCATTTCAGGGACTTGGCGGTAATCGTGGCATCCATTGCGTACAACACCTGGTTCACCAAGCTGCACTGCAAAGACATGCGCATAGTAACTATCTTTTTTTTTTTTTTTTAAATCTTCCTCACTTTTGCCAGATGGTTACAGAATGGTTAGCATTTTCAGTCAACATGAATCAATATGGCTATGGGTTTGTACCAATTCATCGTGTATTGTACATAGATCCTCACTGTGTTGTCATTACATCTCTTGAGATGACATACTAAATGAAAGCAAGTTAAGAAACCCATGATTGAAAGAGAACGCTGAGTCAGCATTGTTTTATGTTCCTATTAAAGAGGATGTGAATCTTTATTAAATATTCATATTGTGCATTAGAGTGAGTGGTATCCATCTTAAGTGAAAACACTCAGTTAAACAAACAAGTATTATTTGTAATGTAATATCTTGATAATTAATGCCCCTCATATGTGGTTTCAAATTTCAAAAGAACCGTTTAAAACAGATGTTGGCACCTAGAGTGACTACCAGTCAACAAACAAACCAAAAAGGGCAACCAGCAGTTTTTTGGTTGGCTGCCTCGGTCTGAAAACATGGGAGTCAACAAGCCCTTCAGATTGGTCTCTCATTCCTGAATCACATAAAGGCTTATAAGAACCGTTCCAAATTTGAGTCTCTACCTACACAATTTCTTCATTTGGCAGCGCAAGGTTGAGTTTTGCAACAAACTGAACACCCCTCCCTTTCAAGACTCATACATATCTGTAGTTTGATTGGTCCTTGTTATTTTAGAGGGTCTGAAGTGGACAGGGCTCAAAAATGGTGATGATTATTGATTTTTTTCAATACTTGGTTGACTGAAATGTTCATTATAATCTGATGACAAAATGTGGTATTTGAAACGAGCTTTAACGAAAGAAATAATGAGTAAATATTTTGACCCGTAAATACTTAAAATTGATAAAAATGTAAACTAAAACAGTACAATATTTCAAGTTCGATTAAAATATTACATAACAATTACAAAAATGTGCCTAAAACTACCGTAATAAGCATTTTCATTTTGAGACTGGACTTCTTTGAGGCTGAAAAAAGGGTTCTGATTATTGACTTTGACATAATAATAATCTGACAACCCAAAAGGTAAACAACATTTTAATTAAAGGAAAAATCTTAAAAGAATAAACATTTGACTAATAATGACCAAAAGATGTCTGAAGTCATGACTTTTCATGACATGTTCTTTCTAACGAGTCAGACTAAATCTAAAATATGTGATATCAACTTTGCTCAAACGTCTAGTGTGTGTTGTAGTTGCTAAAATATAATAAATACATGTTTGTCTTAAGAAACTAAGACACAGATATGTTAGACCAATATCACCTCTGCTCATGTACGTCTAGACATAGTCCTTGAGGCTATTTATCTCATTGTGCATTTAGAAAATTGTGGCTTTCACAAAACTACTTTGAAAGTGTAAAATCAGCAATCCATTAATCAGGCTTTACCGATCCTAATCAGACTCCGGTTGCTTCAGACTACTTCTTGCTTTTACATTCTCTTCCTTTTGAGCCCCCTCGTCCCAGGAGCCTTCAGGTTTTTTTTTCTTTTTCCTCCAGGGGTCCGAGGTGGTGGACCAGGTTCTGCACACAGTCAGCAAGTCCAACACTCTGGAGGAGCTCACTCTGGAGAACGCAGGACTGAAATCGTAGGTTTGACATCTTCCTCCCGCCCTGTCACCTCTCTGTTAATCCAACTTCCTCTCCTTTTCTTCCTCTCCTCCCACCTTGTCCTCTCAGACAACACCTATCCCTCTTCTCTTTTGTCCTTTTTATAATCGCCCCGGTTTTTCGCTTCCCTTTTCTCTGCTTTGCTTGTACTCTTTCTTCCCTCTTCCTTCCCCACCCCTCCCCTCATCACCTCAGCCCTTCCCACCCCCCTCCTCACCTCAGCCCTTCCCACCTCCCCTCCTCACCTCAGCCCTTCCCACCTCCCCTCCTCCCCTTGTGTGTTAACCTTTCAAATTCTGTCTCTCCTCTTCTTTCTCCCTCTCACACCTCTGTTAACCTTCTCCAGATAAAGGTCTCTCCTGTCTGTGCGTGGTTATTTTCCCCACGTTTGAGAATATTTTTGGGCTTCACCTGGCGAGAAATCTCCCCTTCTATGCATCGTTAGGATCATGTAGCGAAGTCTTTTTCTTTATTACGTATTCATTGAGATGAATTGGCTGCCTCAAGGCCACAGGATTTATTGCCAAATAATAATGAGGTACCAAATGTTTATATTTTCAATGTGTTAAACCTAATAAAGAGGGCAATTTGTATTTAATGCTCTAGACAAGCACTGCACCAAACTCTAACAGGGAAGAAAGAAATCCCTTTTTATACAAAGATGCTCAAAGAGTGCAGTGAATGTTAAAGTATGTGACTTTATAGACTCCCAGCTAAATACCATACTTCCTATCACCTTTTCAATATCTGATTTATAAGTAATTTGCGGGCACAAATGAGAAAGTACAGCACAGTAAGAAAAAAAGTGTCTTTTCCTTTCAAACACTTGTTTGCAAGTACATAACGTTCTTTAAGTTCAAAGCTTCTCTCAAAGGAAACAGCTTTGAACGACGCATCATGTTTTATTATGTAGTCACTCGAATGAAAAGATTAAACAAAAGGTGTTTTTGTTGTTTAAATGTAATTTATAGTGCCGTTAGACTGCCTTGTTTATACAGGTGCGTACGCGATGCAAACTGTTTTATAAAGGCAGTTAAGGTGTTGTTCATTTAAAAGGTTTACCCCCAACAAATATGTATCAAAGGAGAGTATTTCATGACAACAAACACATTGTGAATTTGGGGTTTTATCGGTATCTTCAAAATATATGTTTAATCTTTTACTTCTGGAGTTACGGCCCCTACACACGGCGACGTGCGTTGTCGCTTGCCGGTGGGCATGTCTGAAGCTACAGTAGACCAACAACCAATCACCTGAATCTCCCGCCCCGGACACACAAGCAGCGGTTTCATTGGCTAGAGCTTGTACTGGCATATGATTTCAAATTGGCTGACGCTTCCGTCGAAGCGTCAAAAGTAGAACATTGCTCTACTTTTGCAGCGAGCACCGCGGAGAAAGAAAGCTACGCTTTGCTCCCACAATGCAGTTCGGCGACGCGTGACGTCACCCCATTCAAAGTGAATAGGCAGAAGCGTACGTACGCCGCCTTGTGTAGGGGCCGTTATTGGAAATGTTTGAATCTATGGAGTCGGAAACTATCCAAATAGTATAAGACTATCAGTATTAATGTAGACTCTCTATCTGCAACTGTGCAGCAATGCCAGATTAACAGAGTAAATAGACGAGATAAATGTATTCAAATGTCAACGTTGGGAATAAAGCTGCAAACTATTCAATGCAGCCCTCGAAAATATATGTTTTTCTGCCAAGTCCTGACTTCACATGCTCATGCTTGACGAAATATTTCTAAGTGAAGTGGGATTGATCCCAAATAAGTCATTGTCATCTGCAGTTACATTAGCTCCTAGCAAAAATATTAATATATTTATTTACGGACATTTCTAGAATATCAAAACCTTTGTCTCTATTCAATATTATCATTGAAATTCACACCAATGACAAAAATCATTACCCAGCATATCAATATACATATAGTGAAAACAACCAATAATGTACAAGCATTTTTTAAATACTTAGCTTTTATTTTGAAATGTATAGTTGTGAGTACATCTTAAGTCAACTTTAGCACAAGAGTTGTTTTATATCAATAAGGTAGCGTCAGTAGCCTTTGTAGGGACTCAGGGGAAAAAAGGTTCACCATGTGTACAGGTTCTGTTTATGTATGCATTTGTACTGGTGTGTAAAGACTAACAACGAAAAACCAAATTTTTCTTCTTATTTTCATCTCTGAAAAAGGGGCAGCTTCTTGAGTATTTCATTTATTAACAGTAGGTTTAATAATGAAAAATTACCAGGTACATTTAGTTGCATAAAGTAAATCTATCTGGCAGATTTACACCAGTATTGAATCAGCATTTTCACAATAGCCTCATATTCCTTCTTCTATAACGTTTTGTCTCCAGGGACTTTCCGCAGAAGATGGCGTCGGCGCTGTCTGAGAACCCGGCCTCTGTGATCCACTCCCTGAACCTGGCCCACAACACGCTGGACAACCAGGGTAACCCCTCCCAATCTGCGGCTGTGTCTCTGAGGGCACCGCTCATTGTTCTTGTGCTCTTAAAGAATTCAAAATCAATGACTCTCCTCAGAGAACATTTACTTTCTGTTCCTCCTCCTCATCTATCTTTCATATAGGACTATATAAGGTCCTCCTCTCTTGAGAAATCCTTTTATTTTTATCGTCAACAACAACTCGCCTCACTAACTGAACCTCTTACAGAGCAACGTGCATCATAACCAATAATGCTTTTCTACTATTCTTAATTAATCCAAGTTGTTGTTTTTTTAATGTAATGTTGGAAGCAGCGTTTCCGCCGTCTTGCCGTCATTTGACAAAAAAAACAATAATTCGAGAGAAGATTGAGAGTTTTTATCGCTTGAAATGAGGAAAAGGAAAAAGGACAAGGACATCCCTCTGTTGGAGGGGCAAAGGAGTCTGGTGGGATTATTTTCGCCGCCAGCAAAGCGTGTTCCTGTGACGGAAAGTGTACTGCCGGCGAGCCTTGACGGGGGGTGCTAGTGGAGCATGCGAGTTAACTGCGAGCGCCAGAGCCTCGCAGCGGCGAAACTGAGACTCTGTGGTAAAATGAAGAGCCGATTAGGAGCCGAAAGAGCCGGAATTCCCGTCACTAATACGTAAAGAGATAGTATCTATAAGGGACGGCTCAATTCAAAATTCAAGTCAAGTCACATTTTATTATTTGCATCCCTTCCCTATACACCAGGGGTCTCTAACCTTTCTTCATCTGAGAGCTACTTTGAAAAAATGAAAGTGGCCAAGAGCTACTTCCATCACATCGCTTACATTTATTCACATACTGTAGCCCTCATCAGTTGAATTAAGCTACTTTTGTACTCGTGTGAAATTGCAATACCCAAAGCTTATCAAAAATCTTTACTTCACATCAAGGTCCAAGAAAACGACAATTTCTCACATATTATTATGGCCCACATAGTAAGTACATCACTGAACATTCTCATACATGTCCTTGATCACCACCTTACAAGCATCTTATAGCACATGTGTAAAATAAGAGAATTCACGCTTTTTCACAGTCAGTGAGATGACTGGCGCTGCATGGAGTCCACCATACAGGTGTATGCTGGACCCACTTAGGTTCACTCTAATAGTCATTTAAATGTTCATCAGTCAGTCTTGTTCTGTATTTAGATTTCATGACGTTCATGCAGAAAAAGCTGCTTCACAAAGGGATGTAGATCCAAATAAAGCAGACATGTTCAGTGTTTGCTTGGTGATGTTCTTATCGTTTTCCTGGGTCCTACAAGGCTCCAGAAATGTTCTGAGTTTTGCTGAGACTTAAGCTGAACATGATTTTGGAGATTTTCTTCTTCTTCGTGACATTCAATTATAATATATAGGTCTAGCCTCCCTATATCTGTGTGTGAAATTGTTCCATCCTCAAAAACAAAAAACGAATGCTTCTGCAGTAGCTGCAGCTTCTAGCAACGGTCCTTCTGTTAAAAAAGGACACTGAAGGTCCTGAATGTGGCATCACTCACAGGACCTTGAGTCTGAACACAGCAGACAACAGGAGTATTTACAACAGCATATCAAAAATACTGCATGTGTGGGTGCACACTTATTCTCTGTCTTACTGTTACATAAATCCCTGATGTATGAGATTAGTTAGCTTCATCATTTCTCAATCAGTGATTAAGTGAATAATAAAGTTTTCTATCAGGTTACTCAGCCTGTCATCACCATTATTTTTAGGGAGGGGGCGGGGGTTTGGAGGAACAGAGGAGACGGTGATCGCGGAAGCTTTCCTTCTGCCTTCACAAACTTTACACACACGTATTTATCGTGTGAAAAATAGAAAGCGGACGTTCATACTACTGCAATCCAAGACTTGAGTAATCCACAAAAACCTGACATGACGATAATGAGGGGTTTTTCAAAAAAACACAAATTCCCTCCCTGTGTGTCTCTGAGCCGCAGCGACGCGGACTGATTCAGAGCGGGTCTTCTGCTGTTGGTTCTGGACTGGGTTTGCTTGTGGTTGGTGGATAAAGCAGACTTGCTCCGTGTGTGGTGTCGCTGTGCCGCTGTCACAATCTGCTCCTTGATCTCTGCGTCACCGACCAATTTTGATATTCGTGTGACAGAAAAAAAACGTTATTGTCCAGGACCGCGGCCGAAAAAATCAGAGCAAACGTTACCACGCTATAATCGAGTGGCGAGCTAGAACGGAAAAGCTGAACGCGAGCTACCCTCGCGATTGACGTGTTGGAGAGCCCGTACTGTTATACACCTTAAAAAATGAGACATTCCCAGCTTTTGCCTGTTTTATATCATTTTAAAGTTAAAGTATTTTGGTTCTGACAAAAGAAGATATTTAAAAGATCTGACTTGCACGTTAGAAACTGGGATGTACAGTTTAATATAATTTGTTAACATTTTATAGTCCTAGCATTTAATCTAGAACCATAAATATAAATTAAACCCGGAAATACTACCCGGAAATATTTTTAATAAATAATATAAGAAATTCGATGTCATAGCATCATAATAGACAAGTACAACAAAGAGATATAATTAATAATATATATTTTTTAAAGTAAGTCACAGTATAGATTAACATTAAACATTTAAAATAAACAACACACCTTTATCTCCCTTTTTAAATATGGAAAGTTCCCGCTTTTCCTCACATTTTCACTATTTCTTGCCAATTTTTAGACAATTCATCTATTCAATTACTCTCTTAAATAGTCAGACAGATGAATCACTCATCAAAATAATAATTTTTTTGAAGCCCCATTACAATTATAACACCTTTCTCTTCTCCTTCCCTTCCCGCTTTTCTCTGTTTAATATCATATTCAAATAAAATGTCTTTGGGTCACGACATTTAAGTCATTAACTTGGATTTGGGCCTGGGATGGACATTTATCCTTTTTTCCCTTCCGACATTTAAAAACAAAACAATGAAACGATTAACATCTAGAAAATCATCTAAACATTAATGATAGGCAAGGCAAGGCAAGTTTATTTATATAGCACCTTTCAGCACCAGGCAATTCAAGGTGCTTTACAAAAATGAAAGACATTCAGACAAAGGCATTTAAAAACAGTAAAAGATAATAAAAGAAACATTAAAAGAAAAACAAAAAATGAAAGACATTATGAAAATGGCATTTAAAAATCAGTCATTAAAAAGAAAAGCTAATAAAATAAACATTAAAAGATAGAAGTTACAGTGCAGTCTAAGATATGAATAGTTCAATTATTTCGGTTCTTGATTTTTAATTTATTCACATTATTTGGAAATCCAAACATTTCCGTCCCGATTGTTAATTTAGACTGATTGTATCTCACCATGTTATGCTCGCATGACATCCACAATCGGACCCTCAGGAGGGTGTACTAGCCCCCTACTCTGCTTTGGCGTTCCATAACAAGACTTTAAGTGTAACTGAACACCCCCGTGTTACCAAAAACACTATTTTTCACACGCCGTCGGACGATGTGATAAGGAAAAATATTTGTTATTTACAGCCCTACTTTATACTTCCCTTTATATATGGAGATGTCCCACTTTTCTGTGCTTTGTATCACATTCAAGTCAATGTATTTTGGTCCTGACAAATCAAGATATTTAAAGACATTGCCTTAGACTTTGAGGAGCTGGTATCGACATGTTTGACAATAATCCTAATCTAGAAAATAATCTGAACATGAATCTATGAATTTACCTTTTACACCTTTCTCTCCTGTGCTTTGTACGCACATATTCTTTTACACCACATTCAGGCTCTGCATGTATGCCACTCTCACTCATTAGCTAATTCCTGCCCTCCCACCTGACACACGTCACTTCAACTCGCTTCAATTAATTATTTCTGCTCACAGTTTGCCTCCCTCTATGTGCGAAGTGTGTATAGACTTCCTTTATTGTGACTACAGCCATATACGCACTGCAGCTTTAACCAGCATCACAATAACCCCCGTAATCACAGTGAAAAATGACCTTCAGTCTGTTTACAAAGCTTACAGTGTTCTTCATGCATTGAATCCCAGGAACAGTTCTGCACACATTCACTCAGGAAACAAGGTTTGGCACTACACAAAAGCATTGCATTCTTAAATAAAGCCGAGGCTTTTATGCTATTTTTATAACCATCCCTGCGATGGGTTTTATCGTTTTGCTGAGATGAAGCCACCAATTGTGCAAGTTCTCCCACTTAAAAAGATGAGAGAGACCTGTAATTTTCATCCTAGGTACACTTCAACTATGAGAGACAGAATGGGGGGAAAGAATCCAGGAAATCACATTGTAGGATTTTTAATGAATTAATTGGTAAATTTCCTCGGTAAAATAAGTATTTGGTCACCTACAAACAAACAAGATTTCTGACTCTCACAGACCTGTAACTTCTTCTTTAAGAGCCTCCTCTGTCCTCCACTTGTTAACTGTATTAATGGCACCTCTTTTAACTCGTTATCAGTATAAAAGACACCTGTCCACAACCTCAAACAGTCACACTCCAAACTCCACTATGGCCAAGACCAAAGAGCTGTCAAAGGACACCAGAAACAAAATTGTAAACCTGCACCAGACTGGGAAGACTGAATCTGCAATAGGTAAGCAGCTTGGTGTGAAGAAATCAACTGTGGGAGCAATTATTAGAAAATGGAAGACATACAAGACCACTGATAATCTCCCTCGATCTGGGGCTCCACGCAAGATCTCACCCCGTGGGGTCAAAATGATCACAAGAACGGTGAGCAAAAATCCCAGAACCACACGGGGGGACCTAGTCAATGACCTGCAGAGAGCTGGGACCAAAGTAACAAAGGCTACCATCAGTACAACACTACGCCGCCAGGGACTCAAATCCTGCAGTGCCAGACGTGTCCCCCTGCTTAAGCCAGTACATGTCCAGGCCCGTCTGAAGTTTGCTAGAGAGCATTTAGATGATCCAGAAGAGGATTGGGAGAATGTCATATGGTCAGATGAAACCAAAATAGAACTTTTTGGTAAAAACTCAACTAGACGTGTTTGTAGGAGAAAGAAAGCTGAGTTGCATCCAAAGAACACCATACCTACTGTGAAACATGGGGGTGGAAACATCATGCTTTGGGGCTGTTTTTCTGCAAAGGGGACCAGGACGACTGATCCGTGTAAAGGAAAAGAATGGAATGGGGCCATGTATCGTGAGATTTTGAGTGACAACCTCCTTCCATCAGCAAGGGCATTGAAGATGAAACGTGGCTGGGTCTTTCAGCATGACAATGATCCCAAACACACCGTCCGGGCAACGAAGGAGTGGCTTCGTAAGAAGCATTCAAGGTCCTGGAGTGGCCTAGCCAGTCTCCAGATCTCAACCCCATAGAAAATACTTTGGAGGGAGTTGAAAGTCTGTGGTTGCCCAGCGACAGCCCCAAAACATCACTGCTCTAGAGAGATCTGCATGGAGGAATGGGCCAAAATACCAGCAACTGTGGTGTGAAAAACCTTGTGAAGACTTACAGAAAATGTTTGACCTCTGTCATTGCCAACAAAGGGTATATAACAAAGTATTGAGATGAACTTTGTTATTGACCAAATACTTATTTTCCACCATCATTTGCAATAATTCTTTAAAAATCAGACAATGTGATTTTCTGGATTTTTTTTTCTTTTTTTTTTTTCTCATTTTGTCTCTCATAGTTAAGGTATACCTAGGATGAAAATTACAGGCCTCTCATCTTTTTAAGTGGGAGAAACTTGCACAATTGGTGGCTGACTAATACTTTTTTGCCCCACTCTACACACAAATGTATATAACTACAGGAAGGGAAACTCCAAAAAAGCATAACAGGGCCTTTTTAAAACCGGAAATTACCAAAACATAATATAACAGTTTGGAAGTGCCCTAGGCTTAAAGAGATTATATGCTTCTGAAATGGGGCCATTTATGTATTCCATTACTTTGGGACATATATTTTATATTATGATGCCATTACGTTTGTATTGAAACCAAAAAACGTTTACTTGCAACAGTATTTAGTGGTGGGCTTCTTTGACTTAACTAGAGTACTTTTTGATATCACTCATTAAACCTATAGTGTTTCTGGCTCTAAGATGTGTGATAAATATGTGGATTTGGTATTTATGATTATATGATGAATGTATCCTCTCTTCTCATCCTTCCCCTTCCCCTCTCTTTAAACCAGGAGTCCTCCAACCTGATTCAAACAAGTGTGTCGCCATCAAGCAAGGGTCTGCGCCTCCTCAACCTCTCCAAGACCTCCCTTTCCTCCAAGGGTAAGAGACCACCGACATTAATGAAATGTAATGAATGTCCAATTAGGATTTTGGACTAGTACAAAAAAACAAATGAGTGACTCAAAGACACTTTCTATGACTCTGTTTTTTGTAGCTGCTGGCCCACCATGCAGTTCTATTTTGTCTAGCATTACCATCGCATAGATAAACAGAGTCACGCAGTATGACCCATCTACCAAAATTAATCCCCGTTAAAAACCCCATGTAGGCATTAGTGCAGTGTCCCAATTCTATTGCTCTTATCACCAAACAGCACAAACCGTCCACTATTATAGCAGATTCAAAGAGATCACATTTAAGTTCATACATTAATACTGTAGCCTCAGCGTAATAGCATTTTTCATCATTATATTTTGGTCTGATCGAATCAGGTTAATTGCCCTGCAGGTTTGCATGTACAAGAACCTATTGCTTTGGTGTATTATAGTGCATATATAAACACAATAAGAGGAGTTAAGTTGTAAAAAAAAAAGGAACAATATAAACATTTTTTAAGCTATTTAAAAAAATATATATACAAATAAATTTTTACATGAAAATTAATTGTGAAAAAAGTGTAAGATAACAGTATAAAATATGACATTTACTCTGAGAATCAAATAATTTGTACAGAATTCAAACTGGCTGAGTTTATGAAAGGAGGGTACAGGTTCTCTGATGAATCGTACTAGTTACTTGAATGAATGATTTTCTTATCATGTACACAAAAGCAGTAAGCGGTCCTACAAAGCAAAATAAATACAGTAATCTATATAATGTTTTTGTTACCAAATTAACAACAAAAAAAACATTTTCCACAATAACAAATAATCAACATGTTTAAAAGGTGTCACTGTTGTCCATTATTGTTAAAATGATTGGGTTATACGCATTGTTGAATTATCTGTTGAGAGGGAGATTCTGTTGAAATTCTGCCTACCTTGATATAATGGAAGTGACATTTTCTGACCTCCTGTACTGTGAGCTGTTTGCATATATACAGGGGAACACTTTGAAATGAAAAATCGTTTTTTGTGTGTGTGATCTATGACCTCTTGTGTTGTGCATGGATTCTGGTTAAATAGCACAGATGTAGACCTGAGTACTTTTTTCCACCACTGCGTTTCCAGAACATTAGACAAAGGGTGTTTTTATTTAGGGAGCTTCTATAGCGGTAACTTAAGGGATCTAAAATAACCAGCCAAAATGCCATAAAAGTGAGGGCAATTACATCCTTTCTATCTATTACAAAAAACAATTTTGCCCTGAAGCTTGAAAAGCTAAACCCTTTTCCCCAGCTCCTCTGCTCCTGTAGGGGACTTGGCTTTCGGCTGAATGATGAGTGTTGCGTACACCGCAGACGACAACCTCCGTATAACCATGATAAACACAAGATGGTAAAGATACCAAACAGCCACTGTGTGCAATTTAAAATGGCAGTGGGATGGACAACAGTGATTCAGGGGGAACGCAGTGCTGGACCTGAATAGGGGGGGTTGAAGATGTATGACTTTGCAGGGGCTGAGCATTACTTTGTTGAATATTTATAGATTTGTATCCACCCCTCCTTCCTTTCATCTCTAAAAACAGCTACACATATGCTGAGGCGAGCACGTGCACACACACACACACACACACACACACACACACACACACACACACACACACACGCACAGACACTATCGGTGAGATGTGATCAGATGCAAAAAGGCAGATATCTCTCACGTGCACCCCCACAAGAGACATTGATTTGACTTCTACTACTATTTTTAAAATAAATAACACGTTTTTTCAACTTACATTTCATCCAATTTTAATTTAATGTTGTTTAATTTATCTTACAAGATCACATTTTTTATTGTTTTATTTTATTCAATTTGATTTTACTTAATTTGATTACATTTTGTATATTTAATTTAGTCCATTAGATAATGGAGCAAGTGCTCCAACATCCATGTTTTATTTATATTTTCCTATTTTATCTGAAATAATTTTATATTTAGTTTGTTATGTTTTATTTGTTTTACTATAATATAAAGAGCAAATGTTGCAAGATACATATTTTTTTACTTTTGTATTCTTTTTAAAAAAACATTTTTCTTTTATCAATTTAAATTTATCTTTTTATTTGTTTATCTCTTTTATGCAACTGTTACCAGGAGATCCAATTATTTTCATATTTATTTCTATTTATTTGATTCAATTTATTTATTATATTTCCTTTTGTGTTTCTTTCTTTATGTTGTTTTATTCTATAATGGAACAACTCTTACCTTATCCTATTTTAGATATTTGTTTATCCTATTTCTCTTATTCACACAGACCTAATGGCTTCTTCAAATCTGATAGATGGACAAAGTGTGAGGGGGTGGGGGGGATTAGACACCCTGTCCCCTCTTCCCCTCATTTGGCTCCTAATCGCTACAAAATTAGGGATGAAGAGCTTAGAGCGCCTTGCTAGCGTCATTGCAAGCACATGCACTAGCTGGCCTCCCCAAAGCCTTAAACAGGAGGAATGTATTCCCTACAACTTAGACTAGTGAACAGATTAATGATGCTTGTAAACTTTTTTATTTGTCTGTGCTGCTAGATATTTCTCCCATGTTGTTATTGTGTCTATATTTAATCCTGCGACTTGCCATTCCGCACCGTGCTTTGCATCGCTCAGGGCGAAGATTTTTAAATGAGGGCTTCCATCGGGCCCGTGGGTGTAATTGTGTAGTGATCTGATTTTGAAAGAATGATTTTCTGTTGTTTGGCTTTCAGGGTACATACAGGGGGAAAAGGGTCTAGCTTCCTCCTAAAATCTTCTTTTGATACTAGCCTGCCATCGGAGCTCACTTGTCTCTTGCGCAAATTATTTAGTTTGCCACATTGCTCGCTCACCCTCCTGCATTATGTACTTTTGTATTCATTAGTTGCTAATAGTCACGTCCAAGAGAAAAAAAAGATCATTATAAAATCATTAAACTGACTTTGGGATGCATATCATTTGAATTATTGAAACTAATTTGCCCTCCCCTTTTTATTTCAACCTCTATCACGACCCCCCCATTAGGTGTGGTTACTTTGTCCCAGGCGTTGTGTTCAAGTGACGACTACTCCAATTCTCTACTGCATCTGGACCTCAGTAAAAACCCCGGGTTCTGTCTGGAGAGGACGCAACAGTAAGGAAACAAATACCATTCAGAATTTATCCTAACGTAGTTTTTCCATTTGGTTGTTTCTATACACATTTTTTGTTGTGCATAACAAAACCTGAGTGAAAATGACATACATTAAAGAAAGAAGAAGAAGTTTCCAAAAAGTTGTTGAGGTGTCAAATTTCATGTTTTAGATAAAATATACTTTATTTATCCGAAAATGTAAGGTTGTTTTGTTAACAAAGGCCTTGCACCACCCATTTAAAAGGTGCTTCTGCATTAGCTTCAAATAAACCAAGTGCTATGAAATGTTCTGAAAGAGACATAATACTTGCAATAAGCCAGTCTGGAACCTGTATCTAATAGAGATGTTAAGATTCACCGATTTGCATCGGTGCACCGGCATAAACGTTCAAGATGCGAGTGCACCGGTTGAAAGAGTGCACATCGGCTACAGTTTGGGTTGAACCGGGGTTGAACTCGCGATGCATCGATTGCGTAGCGTCTTTGCATCGGTAAAAAAAACGATTCATTCATATAAAATATCCCCTAATCTTGTCAACGCTCAGCAGAGACGATCTTTGATATTTTGCTTCGCCACTACGGAGGCCGAGAGTCTCAGTTATCAACACACACGGAAGTCGAGGAGAAAGAGAAACACAGCGCACCGAAAAATACCTACAAATCAAACGTTTGGTAACACTTCGGATTGTTCAAGAAAGACGGTGTAATAGTCCTTTATGCTAGGGCTATATAGTTGACCGCAGGTCAATGGAGAGTAATAAGGTATCCGTAGACCTTTGTATGAGGTATCTTTATTACTTAACAGGTCTACAGCCATGATACATAGATCCGTCCTAGATGCGGGCTTGCATACACACAGTATCACTCCGCAGCCGCACCCCATCAGTAACGTCCTGATGGTATATGTGCGCGGCACAGACGGTCAACTTGAAAAATCGCTCACAAATTGTAAACGATGCCGAGCCGATTTAAAGTACACAAGTAGTACGAGGAACTTAGCGACGCACATAAAGAGGCGACATGGGGTCTGCGGCTGAAAAGAGAAACATGAAAGTTAGACATACGAGTTAAATCACTCAGTGAGGTGTTCTGTCAGAGAGAGTGGTGTTTAGTTTACAGCAGCCTGTGACGGCCAATAATAATTTAAATGTATTCCTCACTGTAAGCAGTTATGAAATACCTGTTTGTGAAAGGTTATTTGTATTCTTTATTGTTCCTATAGAAACCACTGCTTTCTGCTCACTGGTGAGTTAGCCTATGAATGAGTGTTAAGCACATCAGGCTGGCAGCTGTATGGGCATTGCTCTATGGTAGCTGTTATTTGCACATTGTTAATCATGAGCAATGCATCCTTACATTGTTTAACTGTGAGGTGTTATACAATTGTACTCTGGAGAGCTTTTAAAGGTAAAAAAATAAACGGCATGATGGGATGTGCAGTACCAAATATGTAAAGCACTTTTTTGTTAATGTATGATTTGCTGCATATAAGGAATAAAACAAAAATCCTGTGTCATACCAAATTGAAGTATCATTATTTTTGCATCGTGTTGAATCGCATCGTATCGCACCGAATCGCATAATGTTGAATCAAATCGTATCAAACTGTATCGCAACAGGGGTGAATCGTATCGTATCGCATCGCCTGGTGTTTCAAATGTATCGTTAATGTATCGTATCGTGGCAACGTATCGAGATGCGCATCGCATCGGCCTCAGTGATGGAGATGCACATCCCTAGTATCTAAGGACTTAAAGAATCTTAGAGGTGTTGTACTCTCTTGCTCTCAAAGTAAAACATTCACAATGGTTTGCCATTGGATTATTTGGACCATAAATGGGTTTCATGTAAACCGTTAGCATTCTTCTTTCAAAGAGAATTAGGAAAGCAAAGGGTTTCCTGTTATGAACCAATGAGTATACCATCAGTAAAGATGTACCAATCAGAGGATCAGTGGTTTGATCCCACCAGTGTTTTTGGTCAAGATACTTAACCCTAAATTGTTCCCAGCGTTATGTCTATGGTATTGAAGTGTATGTAAGCTTTGGATCAAAGCATATGCTAAATAACATGTGTTCTAATATACAGACCATTCATATGTGCTTGTATTTTCTTCCTTTATCTGCTCTCTAAAAGACATTGTCCTTGTTCCCCTGCAGAACCTGTACCTGTTCCTGGCCCAGCCCAACTGCCTGGTCCACCTGGACCTCTCTGGGACAGACTGCACCGTGGACTCGGTTAGTACGCTCTGTCTCTGTTACAGTTGATATCCAGTCATCGCTGTCTGAATTCCCCTAGGAAGGGATAGGATTCAGGCCAAGAAACAGAAAGTGGGTTTCGTCCTGAATAAGAATCGCTCTCCTCACAAAAACAATGCTAACTCACAGTCTTCCTCCGAGCTCCTCTGTGCATAATGCTTTTAGTGATGCTCTCAAGATGCTCTACAATAGAAACACACAGCCTCTTATGAATTATACAAGCAGAACATCATCTGAATTGCATCCAGGAGCTTTTGTTTCAGGCGTTTGTTCAAGTCTTTGTCACTTCATAGGGATGACTTTGTCCGTGTCGTAACTGCGGCTAAATTTAGCACGTCTGCCACTGTGACAAAACGGTGTCTCGCCGCATTAGCAGATACAAGCTCACAGCTGAAAGGATGATGGAGCTTTCTCTCTTTCTCTGAAAGAGTTCAGTGACCACGCTCGAGTGAGCCTGCCCCTGCTGGATACCGCTGACATTGCAGTTATTCTTGTCGATACACAACAGAAAATGTTCTAAGTTACAGATGTACTCGGGATGTTTTTCGTCTCTGTGTCCCTCTGGAAGATGTAAGAGGTTTGTGAAGAGAGCCAGCTCACATTTGTTGTTTGTGTCCCGTCGTCAGTGCTGCATTGCTGCTGACAGGACGGCGTGCAGCAGGGACCTGCGGGGATGGAAAGAACAGACAGAAATATCTGATTTATTGTGTTCTTCGTTGCCGGGAGATAAGAGGTCAGTCAGCCAGAGATTTACTCGAAGCTCTGCTGTTGCTCAGTGACACCACGGCAGTGAATTCTCAGAGTCCACACTCTCTATATTGCCATGTAGCCTCGCACCAACCTTTTTGCCTTCTTAAAGGGGCCCTATTATTATTTTTGAGGTCCACTACCCTCCTGCCTGAAACGCTTCGATTGTAGTCCTTTGTTTACTTCTGTAACATAGTGACATCACTATGGGTTAAACACACTTGCGCTTCTATTGGCCAACACACTACGTGATTTGCTAAGAGGCGGGACATCTCTAAGCGGTTGACCGATCAGAAAAGAGCCAGCTAGCTAACTAATTGGACTGTGTTCTTCCCCTTAATGGAAAGTAACTTACCCAAGGTACGGTACTTCAATATTGTTTTAAGTTAAAACAAGTACGTCTTTGCTCCACTACATTTTAGAGTACAATTTTGAGCTTTTTACTAGTTTTATTGATTATTTGTCATACAAAATATAATATAATTGGCTTCTAATACTTTTTGAATTAATAATTTATTTAAATCATAATCCTACTCAAGTTGTTTTTCTCAAAATGTAAGCCAAATGTGTGTTTCTCTTTTCTCATTGAAAGCTCAGATACAGCTCAGGCACAATGGGCAGTAAAACAGTAAGGCTGATTGCAAACAGTGATTTAAGATTTTAATGCGTTCATATTTTTGATTGCCTTAACGAGTGTGAAATTGTATCCAGCAAAAATAATGGCGTATTCTGCCACTAACAACAATAACTACCACATAAATAATACTATATCGAATGAAAGGAACCATTCTGTTGAGTATTTTTACTTCTGTTACTGAAGTGCATTTCTATGATAATACTTCATTTTTCTTATAGTAGTATGTTTATCGACACTCATGTATAACTACATTTTAAAGTTAAGGATCCAAATACTTCTGTTACTCTCACCTTTGGCTTTTTCTTACTACAATGCCTGCGACTCACTGTGCGTGTGTTTGCCCTTTAGTCCATTTGAAACCCCAAAGAGCAGTCAGCTTGTCAGCCAGGGATTTCTTTCAGCAGGGTCAAGTGAGTTTTGAATTATGTGCATCCATACTGCCTGATTGGACACTTCTTCAACTTTGTCCCCTCGTATTTCTCTTTAAAAATCCTCTTGAGACAAAAAAGAGAACTCCCTGTGATAGCTGCGTTTTGGTAATTGTCGTTTATCCCGTTGTGAGAAACTGTCTGAGGGAGAATTTGTCTCTTTTAGTGTTGGCCTGTTGGATTGAATTATTAATAAGTTCCTGTTTTAATCTGCGTTGATGCACCGACAAGGGTCGTTTAGTCAATTTGCGTGAGGGATGGCACTGCCAGGGTAAAATGGATTTGTCCGATAGTTTAACCTCTCGCCTGCGATTAGATGCGGCTCATGTCTTACGAGAAATTGGGTTTTGAAGTAAATCATCTTTATTTCAACATTAATTGGGTCACTAACACAGATATATTAATTTCTGTACCTTCCAGAGCCCTGCAGAGTTTGAATTTGAGCCTTACCTTCCCAAGATAAGAGTGGGATTGGTTATGCACTTTGATGGATGGTACATGAATGCTTCATGATGACACGTTGATCGTATAGTGACACAGAATAATTCATTTTTTCCAGTGGCTCTTTTTCTATACTTAATGTGAATCTTGACATTTGATTAATATTCATTCTTAACTCATCTAATTTGCTGGTATGGTTTCAGCTCTATTCTGATTCAGTTTAATACAATTACTCTTCTTATTGCCCATTTGGTTCCGCTATCGGGAATTCGTAGGCTCGCTCTGACCGCCCTTTCCGTACACACTTTGAAGTATTGGTAGGAGCACAGTATCTGCTATATTTAGCTTTGTTGCTGGAGCTAGGGAGCAATTACCCTGAAATGGGCAAGAACATAACAAATGTCTAATTTCCAACTATATGGGCCTTTCATTTCAAATATGTCTTTCATTTTCCCATTTAGGGACATTTTTATTCAACAATCTCGAAACATTTAAAAGATAAAGCGTGACTCAAACAGGGGCAATGATGGTCTTTTTGTGTTCCCCTCTAGCGCCACCATGAGGTTGACATGTGGTACACACACTCATGTTCCCCTTAGGATGAACTGTTAAAACTGTTTTCCTGTAGTGCCATGTCTCAGATTTGAATCTGTCTGGATTTTTAGTTTTATGTCCATACCTGTACTTTGTGCTTACATTCTAAACACCAATTGTGTCCATTGTTAAATGTTATACGTGTATTTGGCGCATTTATTGGTAGCCAAAGTTCTGCTTAACAGAGCTGCTAGCATGGCGGTAGACTCTTGCTTTTAGCATCACATTTAATTTAAAAATGAAAAAAGAGCCTGAGCAGTTGTTAGGAATTTGTTCACTCAATAAAAGGGTAGAAAATAATATTTGTCTGGTGCCTTGCTCAAGGGCACCACGGCAGGGCCCAGGAGGTGAACTGGGACCTCTCCAAGTAGCAGTCCACACTCCTTATTTAGGTCTGTTCGGGGACTTGAACCAGCGACCCTAAGATTCCCAGTCCAAGCCCCGACTGACTGAGCCACTGCCAGCATGTGATGGAAATACCTATGATCTCATTGGAATCAATTGAAAAGAGACCCTTGCACTCAGAAAAAGGCGCTATGTGGACACAGGCCCTTAGTTGCTACTGTACTTGAGTAAATGCTACTTTCCACCTCTGCTTAAAGCTGACCACCAAATATATGTATCATACACTACCAGAGCCAAATCCCTCGATCAGCATTTCCCCGACAGCACTGAGTTGCAACAATTTAGGGTCTCGGATGAAAATAAATCAGTGCCTTGCTCCACTGCACACATTAAGACAGCAGCATTTTAATTGGAACAAATAATGTGGTTGTTTTGACCTGTGTTTTTTCTGATCACTTGTTTCTTCCTCAACTGTCGAGTAACTACATGTTCATTATACTTGTGTCCGTGTGATTGTAGAAACGTAATGAGAAATGTTGCATCACCTCCCATAAACCCTTACCATATGGCCCAAAAAGGATCAAATACATCCTAAAACAAATAGCCAAGACGGCTTTGTCCTGATTTGATCAGATGTAACATCTATTTTGTTCTGCTCTATTACTTGCCCCAATCTGCAGAGTCAGGCTTCTACAATATTCTATAATCTAATGCCATCTATAATGCACCAATGACACATTAGGGGACATTTTTATTGAAGAGGCTCCTGCCAAGGAAGAAATACAGTTCAGAGGCATCACTTTTTTTAGCGTATTCGAAAATGCATTTGTGTCATATTTAATCTGCCAAAAAAACCTGTTCTACTCTCTGTAGAGAACAACACTCATTTATCTCTCTGTCTTTCTGTTTTCTTTGCCAGTTGTTTGGGGCCTTGCTGCGAGGCTGTTGCGCTGACCTCTCCTACCTGAACCTCTCCAAGAACTCCTTCTCTCACAGGTGGGCGTCATCTCCACTGTAAACCCTGTTGTTGTTGTTGTTGTTGTTTTTTTATTTTAAATAAATGTAGTTCTCTTCTGACTCAGCCAAACAGCTCTGGAGATATTCCAGTCAGGAGCAGAGCAAGCATCCTCATTTATTTCCCGCTGCAGATTAGCATTTGGCCCTGGACCTCGCTAACGTAATTAGCGTGCATGCTTGGCTCGCCCCCGTAACTTGTTCCGAGTCGCTGCATATACACTTTGCCTGCAGAATGAGTTCCCGTCTGTCTCTCAATGTACACATGTCTCTGTTTGCTAACAAGTTTTCCATCTGTCAAGCACTTGTTAGCGTGCCCACAAGTCTTTTGTCTTTTTTTATTGTGTTTGTGTGTTTGTGTTTACCTAGCTATCAGGCAGTCGGGCCTCATCATGTTGAGTCCCCCAGGTGCCCAGGAGATTCTCTGCTCAGCATATTACATTACAGAATTACTGGGGAAGGAGCCGGTTGAAAAATGAGACTAATTTTAGATGGGAATTATGGTTCCAATCCCCAGGCACCCACGCCTGCATGTTTCTCTCACTTTCTCCCTCCAATTGTTTCATTTCTATCTGCTGTGTTCTTCAGTCCATCTTCTACTTTTTTAAATGTTTTGTAACAATCTTGCCTGGTTAAAACTGATAAGTAAAATTAAAGAGGCCCTATTCTGCTCGTTGTGGTATTCCCTTTGCCATAATGTGTTTTATATAGGGGTTCTGTGCATGTAAATGGTCTGCAAAGGCTAAGATCCCAAAGTTCCCTCCTCAAATGTAGTCCTTTGTATACATCAGCGACATAGTGACATCACTACCTTACACTTGCGCTTCTATTGGCTAGTGCTCCAACACTTGTACGTGATAGGCTTCTGTCATATCACAACAGAGCCGGTCAGCTAACCAATCAGAGCAGACTGGGCTCTTGTTTCAGACAGAGGGGGGAAAGAGGTGCTGCAGCACAGGCAGTATGAGAACAATAAAGAAGCTTTTTGAACATTGAAGCATGGAGACATGTCCCAGGAGAGACACTACATACAAACACAAACCTGAAACTTAGTATAATAGGGCCCCTTTAAAGGTTCAGATATAATGCAAGTGCCATACTAAAGGCAGGTGCTATTTGAATTGACATTAGTGCAGCAGTTTTGTTTGAAC
The DNA here is from genome assembly GCF_902827175.1 of Gymnodraco acuticeps. Classification (NCBI taxonomy): domain Eukaryota; kingdom Metazoa; phylum Chordata; class Actinopteri; order Perciformes; family Bathydraconidae; genus Gymnodraco; species Gymnodraco acuticeps. The sequence continues at coordinate 6,624,253 of NW_022990042.1, read as the reverse complement.
TGCAAAACAGACCAAAAGTTAGCATTTCAAAATATCAGAAATTAGATTAAAACAATATACTTACAAATAATTTGAACAAACCTGGAACAATCTTGAAAACAGATTATAAAAAATAAGTTAAAGGTCTACATATAATAATAATAATGTATTGCTAATGGGAGGTAATATTTAAATATACGTTAGGAGAGCAGCAACTAAAATTACAAAGGGACCAAAAATAAGCATTGAAAAATCATATCAAACTAGATTAAAACCAAATGTGAAACAAGTGTAATCTGAAATATACTTGGGGGGGGTGTGTGAGGTGACGTGCAACAACAACAACAACAACATTAACCTTTCTGTTGGTCGCTTGTGAGCAGACCCTTCTCGCGATGGCAGAGCGAACAGGTACAGGCAGGGCCGGACCGAGACAATAAGCTGGAAATGATACACCCAGCCAGGCCACTACCAGTTTCTTTTTTGTGCCATTTTGCTGGATTTATTTGTCAATATTTACAGCGTTGATGCCCATAGTGATAGCCCTATCGTTTACATCTACTACCCACAAATACATATATGGACATGGGCTACTATTTAAATAAAATTGTAAATGTCTTTAGGAACCTGTCCATGTGATTTGAAGTGGGGGTGGACCTCAAATCCTTTTTTTCATCTTCCCTGCTACATTTCCCTTCTGTGAATCCAGGCTCTTGCTGGGGCTCTTGACCACACAAAACTCATTTCTCATGAGATTGAATTTCCCAGCATTCCACTAGCCTTTTCCTGGAGACCTCCCATAATCCATCTTCTGTACTTTTTTTTAAATCCCTTTTTCCATTTCTATTTTTTTTCTCACCTCCTCATCTTCCACTTAAATTCCCTTCTCCTCTTTTTCCTATCTATCATTCCTCCTCCCTCTTTCTCCACAAATCTTCCCTCCCTCCTCCTCCCCCATTATGCCTCCCTCTCTTCATAATTCATCTCACCACTAGCCGGTCATGAGGCCTCATGATATTAAATGCTCAGTTCTTCCGGTCAGACGGAGCCACAAAGCTGAACGGAGCTGATAAGAACCCCCCGGCTGCCGCTAATGCATATGGGACAGACTCACTCAGAACCTTTACATGCACACACACGAGATACAATGAGCAGCTCATATAGATACAGTTACACACATGTACACGTGGGGTAACAAGCTGCTGATACGCCCCCCTGGAGTGTGTTTTGTGAGGGAGACAGTGACACAGTGTCTGCTCATGCGACAGAAGCCTTTCTGTATCAGCGCGGTCCTGACAGGCGGTATGCTAATCGGTACAAATGGGTCAAAGAAAAGCTGCTGTTCCACGCACTGGGAGGTTATCACAGTAGCAATGACAGGGGCTTGTAAAGCAGCCCCCTCTTAATGTATTCTTCTTATTGCCTTCCACTATTACTCACTCTCTAATGACCGTTTCCCATCTTTCTCCTTCGTAACTTGATATTCTTTTACCCTTTTCCCCTGAATCTATCCAAAAATGCTCTTTTATTCATTTCCTCACATACCGTTTTATCATCTCTGTGGGGAACATTTCAGAGCATTATGAAAGAATCGATTGTAGTTGCAACTTAAAATCAACTTCTGTCTAGAGAAAGGATATTATAATACTTGCAAGTATGTGTGGCGTATTTGGACACAAAAGAAACGTTCATTTAGAAAATTCAGAAACACAAGTACATCAGTCTAACGTGGCTGATTTCTGTCTGCTAGGTCTAATAAATGAAACATCTGCATGAACATTTATTTACATACTTAAACTTGCACAACACATAACATTTCAAAAAGTGTGCTTGCTATTAACCTGCAAAACACACTGACTGACGCTATGCAGCACTCGTACTCAACTTATTATTCAGCATTACTCCATATTAGCAATCATATTGCCTTTTGCGGCCAAACATACCGTCTCCATGAAGGGGTGTACTTGGTCTGCAACAATTTTGAGATAGGTGGTACGTGTTAAAGTAACATCCACATGAAAGGCAGGACCCAAGGTTTCCCAGCAGAATATGAATACTAATATTACTGAGGGCCTCGTATATATGGCGTCCTCCTTTAGAGTGGAACCCAGAAGTCAGCAACAGACATCAGAGCAAAGAAGGTCTTCAAGTTCCTAAAACATTATCTCTGCCAGGTGCACCCTATGCATCAAACCCAAATCATAGAAATGTTTCTTTGCAGAATAAAAAAACATATAATACAATGCATTGTAATAAGCTTAAAAAAAAGAAAGAAAAAAGCTTACTCAACAATCTTGTATGCACTGATCAGTTATTTTGAAATGTTCTTGACAGTTTCTTGTTTTTTTCCCCATCTAAATAATGATCTACTCTGACCTCATACTGAACCCTACCCATTAGATTGCCTGAAATTGTATATGTGGAAGACCGTTTAAAAATCTGTTATCTCAAATGTTGAATTACCTTAGGATAACATGGAATTTCCATTACACGTACGGTCAACCTCATATTTCCATAATATTTGGGGAATTAAATATATATTATTCAAAAAGTAGAAGGTTTTTTAACCTTGTAAGTGTGTGGTTAGGGATTTAAATGAACTCTGACCAAGTGCTAATTGTGGCCTGTATCTTTGTCGCTTTACAAGCCAACTCAGCTGATCTTAAATCAAATTCTGAGGGGCTTATCTTTAACGGTGCAATCACACCAGTCGGTGTAAATCACTGGTTCATGTGAGCGAGGGCAGTAAGGGCTTACACTGGCAGTGCAATATGCACAAAGGCATTAGATGAAGCGGAATAGAGATTGCTGGGGTGTAGTGATTATTCATTTTATTCTCAGCCAGTCACATTACCACTCCATAGCAATTAAAACAGCTGTGCCAAACACATGGGGACAAAGTTTGCTCCGTTATCACAGGGGAAAGCAGAGCAGCTTTTTACTTATGAAGTCCTAAAGGTTTAGATGTAATGCAAATGTGATGCTAAAGGAAGGTACATTTGCATAAGTGGAGCCGCTTTCTCGTCAAGTGAAACGATAAAAGAGAACAGAAATAATCATTGAAGAGCAGTTTCCGCAATCTGAAATTAAATTAAAACAATTTCCTTCCAGCAAAAGGAAAACTAACCTAAAACAATCTTCTATTAAAAACAAAATATATTTAAAAAATGTTCACGGTTTTGATGAGATGTGATATTTTAATTAGCACAAGTAGTTATTAAAGGAGTAATTAAATTAGTTCATGTGTCAGTTAATATTAACAAGACCAAGCGTCATTTCAAGTTGAAACGCATTCAAAGTATTAGTGGAAGTTTAAATACATGAACAGAGGTCGATGTTGTTAGAACAAAATTAGTCCAGCTTTCAGTGAAATTTGAAGTGCTCTTAAAACTGCTGAAATTATCAATTGATCGGGAAAACAAGTAAATTATCTGAAGCATATATTTAAAAATCTATATGACCAAAAATGTTTTACATTTAGTTTTTTTGTTGTAATGTACATGTGTTTTTTGACAACGATTACATGAATCAGCGATTTTGCCGTTTTTCCCCACACTAAAATAAAGCTAGTAGTTTATAGTGTTTTTGAAGTGTCAGCAGTTGATCCATCACTTTGACCGAGACCTTGATATCTCCTCTATTGGACGGGTTATCGGTAGAACTGTAACTATGAGATGACAAATAATTTTGTTAACAAAAAAAGGAAAATAAAGCTATTTTCATAATCAATTTAGTTGAATGTGAAAATGACAACAAATGCTGTTTTCAGGCTCCTTTAATGTACGTTTCCCTGCTATTCTCTGTTTAAATGTAATACATTAAATAATTGTAATAAAAAGTAAATATCTTTGAGTTTTGGACCAACTGAAAAAAGTGGACAGTATTTCAAATTCTGACTTTTATTAACAATGTATCTTGATAATACATTTGAAGCATAATTGATGTTGAATTTTGTACAGACATTCATGGCCACCACAATGTACATTTTCGCTCTCCAATATAAGTTTGTCCATTACTTTTAATGCCACATTACCTTAAAAACAGATGAAAAACATTCCCATCAGATGCTGTTGTACTTTGTGTTGAGTTCTTTTTCACAACTGCTAACATGGACAATCAGAAAAGTGAACATATGGGAGACGATATACCTTCAAGTGTCAGTAATACCCATTGATCATTGTAAGAGTGAGCACGCTGATGATAGCATGTAGCTCAGCGCACTTTAGTGGCTAAGTATGATCCTCACACAGCCGCTGGCAGGGCTGTTATTTTGTATGACTTCATAACGCTATGATGAGTGACTTTATTTATTATGAAAGCAAAAAAAAGATTCCCTCAACCATCTGGCGCTAATTGATTCTGTAGCACAAGAAAAGAAGTACAACAAAGTGAAGGAAACATGTTGCATGCAGCCATTTTGATGCGTGACACCAAAAGACACAGCTGTAGTTAATAACATTTAATGACTGCAGTCCATATATGGATCTGAGCCCTCGTTAACCAAATTAGTAACACCTGCTGTGCTCGCCCCGCAATGATGAGTTCAAATGTCTGCCAGGGAAATTGACTTTTTGCATTGTGGCTAATGAACTAAAATGATGAGTCGTGTTAGCTAAAGTGCCTCGTCACGGAAATGGCGCTCGTTGATTAGGATGATGGTGAAAGAATTGATCCGTAAAACTAAACCAAAAAAAGCCATCTACAAGTAAATAACATTTTGTGCCTGAAATGGGTAGCAGGTAATATGTTCCTGAAAACAAACCTAATTTCTCCCTCTCCTCCAATGCTCCTCATAATGTTCTCCCGCTGTTCCCGGACCCCCTCCTCATCCTCCCCTACTGGGTTTGATTTGTGCAGTGGGGGCAGATTGCTTTGACAAGTTCTTAATACAGATTCGAACCAGCGTACTGCATGCATCCTCGGTATGCAGGTGATAGTCCCTTTTATTTGAAAGGTCTTTGAGGGATGTTGTACGTACACCCACATTTTCTCTGCCCTTCCTCTGATGACGGGCTGATGCAATATGTTTCCAGCAGATGGTAGGATAATTGGTCAATGTTACCTTATTAACCGGGGCCGGTAATTAACGTCAACTTCACCTTTTCCGAGTCTGTGATATAATAAATGTCACAGCCAGCATCTGTCTACTTCTCTTTCCCTCGCTCCTGTTGTTCCGTTTCTTCTCTGTCAGCTCTCCACTTGTCTGCTGCAAACTTCCTGTCACTCTATCAGCATATCGACTTCGCCCGTCATCCGCCTCCTCGTCACCACCGGATTCTTATCTCGTCATTTGCTCACCTTCCTTTTGGTTTCCGTCAGTCTATCGGTCTGATTGTGCTCCATCTATTATGCTCATCCTCTGTCTCTGCTCTTTGGAAATCTTTCTTTTGTTTTTCTTCACTGTTTTTTGCTGCTTTATCAAATTTGAATTAACCTGAAAACGGCTATATTCGTACCACTATCTTAAAAGGTAGACTCCCCTTATTTTAGTTAACTCTCAGGATATTTAACCAAAGACATTTTATGGACTTCACCATCCAGGAGATATGCCGCAAATGCTATGCAATTCATAATCATCATTTGTTCCTTTTGTTTTCTGTCTGTCCAGCATCTGTGCTCTGTCTGTTGTGCTGACCCTCTGTCTCTGCTGTTTTTCCATTCTTTTCTATTTCCCAGGAAAGCGAGAGATTCTCTGCCAACTTTCCGCCAGTTCTTCAGCTCCGCCTTCAGCCTGACCCATGTCAGCCTGGCCTCGGTGAAAGTCCCTCCTGATATGCTGAGGTGAGTGTCTGTCAGAGAAAAAGGGTTTTCAAGGAAACAACTTTATTTTTTGAACAGCAAATGGATCTCTACATCTTACAGTACTCTTGGAGGTGTGCGCCATTTGCATGTTTTATTTACGTCGAGATTATATTCAGATTATACTCCGAAGATATATAGAAGTCCTATGTAAATGCAGCCATGGTATATTAAAGATGTTATCACCCTAACAACTTTGGGGAGTGATGAGATGCAGATGGCCGATGCTACTTTGAAAAATCCATCTCTCTGAGAAATATAAATAAAATATTCAAAGATAAACAATTCAGTCCGATAAGCACATCAAAGCAAAAATGCGCTGTCAAGATACTCAGCTTTTTATTTTTTTAAGGAATGGCCGGTTTGACAGAAGTGACCTGTGAAAAATAAACCCTCCAGATTCACAAGTGGGAGAAAAAACACTTCAGTGACTGTCATAAATATACCTAAGCCACTTCTGAAAATGCAAGCAGAATGTATGTAGGAGGTCGAGGCAAATGTTCAGGTTTAAAGAATCCAGCAGTACAGAGGAAATGGGAAACTGCGTATGTTGTAATTGATATCTATTGGCTTAGATGGAAACAGATAACATCATATAATGTGTAGTTTACAGAGGTTTTGGACGTTAAATAACAATTAGAGATTTCACAATCCAACATGCTGTATCCAAATCTGTATTCGTAAAATAGCTTGAGTTCCACTCATTTAGACTTACACTTTGGGAAAAAGCAGAGAAGTGTTATCGGATTGGTCGGTTGTATCTGCAAATATCCTAAAGGGGAAGTATGTGCATTAAAACAATTCAAACAAGGTATTCCAATGGTCTTAGACATTTGAAAATATTAATAATTATGATAAACTCTCTCAGTTCCCCAAAACTAGAGCTCTAAAGCTCAAATGTGTGATGTCATCAGGTTAGGGTTTAGAGTATGAAGTCTTTAACAGCTTCCTAGGCAATGACTTGCAAAATAGATTATAGAGACATAGTATTTGTTTTGTGCAGAGCTCAACAATAGAATAAAAGCTGATTTGGGTATTAAAGAAAACACATTCAGTAGTTCCCCACAAAATCAGTCTCAAAAAGTATATTTGGGACAAAAAGTTGGATTGATACATCTCATTGACTACCCTAATTAGTTGATGCCCAATAATGATTCATTTGGTAACCAAATCCTTAAGCAGTATTTGTAGTTTTGTTTGTTGTGGGACTGTGATTATATAATGAATATTCCTTTGATGGTGATCAGCTTTCCCTTGTGTATTATCTTCTGTGACAGCCAATTGGCAAACTATTACTTTCCCCTCTCTGAACAGGGTGTACATGCTGAGATAAACAAGATGTAATTTACACGTCAAACAGACCAGGGGCCTCATTTATAACGCCGTGCGTAGGATTCACGTGGGAAGGTTGCTTACGTAGTAGAAATCCAAAAAATAGGTACAGACATTTTCCGATTCACCAAACATTGCTTACCGGCGAGGAAAGTGCGTACAGCACTTCCTACGCCGGTTTCCCTTTATAAATCACAATCGACTCGAAATGCGGTGCAGCTTTTGCGGGCTTCACGTAACGCCCATATTTGCCTATAAATAGTTAAAGAAACGCCCATTCATTCATTCATTCTGACTGACTTTATGAAGAAGATCGCAGGAAATGACGACAGAACAGCTAAAAAAGACATCTCACACCGTGTCAGATTTTGGTTATTTTGGGGAGGTCGAGATAAATCATATTGTTTGGTGGATGCAGTTTGAACCAGAGTAGCAGCATGGAGGTCGGATCGTCACCAAAATAAATAAATAAATGGTCCGAAAAAGTTTAATGACAAAGAAAATACACATAGCCTTCCTCAGGCAGTGTGTTTGTACCGGGGACAGGAGACCCCCCCTTGATGAGAAACTGTAAGAAATGATCGGGGAATCCCTCCGGAGTGGAGTCATGACGACTGGATCTGCATTATTTGTTTGTAATTGGTGGTTTGTGTTCCAGCTGTCGATCAGCTGTGCTCAGCGTCTCCACTGCAGCCTGTGCATCTCAACCCCCCCCCCCAGCAACTCTATATCCACCAGTTAAAGGAAATACAACTAATGTGTTGTCTTATATTAGCTGTACAATTGACCACATATGGTGTTCTTAGTTTCCATACCTCCTGTGTTTTACGAGCGACTTATCAAGTCTTGGCAAACGGCATAAAACATGATTAAACATGGTAGTATATAAAACCATGCTCGTACAACCTATAGAAATGCAAAACCGCATCATTTATGAGAAAACATTTCATAACATTAACACAACATATTCGAGGTGGTTTTAAATAACATATCCGTATTTATTTATTTCTCCAAGTTATGTTATGTTTGTGTGCACTGAGGAGTCGCAAACAGGCGTTTGTTTAATCATTTTAAGATTGGCTTTAATCCATTTTTGAAAATGAATTCTTCATATATGATAAATGAGAGGTAACATTTTATTTATGGTATTATTTCCACATATTTCTCTCCATTCTTCCTTCTGCCAACGCGGTGTCGCAGTTTCTCATCTCTCCTGTTTTTGTGCTTAGTGCGTACGCATGGGTTAGAGTTTGCGTGGAGGACCGCACGGTTTCCTGTCAAGTTAGTATTTTATAAATCGCAAACATTGCGTAGAAACTGGCGTACGCCATTTTTTGAGCGTATATCCCTTCATAAATGAAGCCCCAGGACATATTGAACTGGTATCATGTTGGAGCGAGGCATAAAAGGAGCAGTTGTGAATGGAAAATCAAAATGTTGCTCTTTGATGAACAACAAACAAATGGATAGTCAGATGTTATAGATTAAGATCTTACTAGATACTTTTTTATTTGATTCATGTTGGCCAAGACAAGACAACAGCATAAAAGTTGCAAAAAGAGGCGAAATATTAAAATACCTACACACAGTAACGATCACCAATTGAATTTTCCACCGTACATTCAAAACCATTAAGTCCAAACTGACTCTTAGTTTTTCAAGTCAATTGGAGGGCTTTTCGAAGGCTCTGTTCTAATAGTCATGAAATATAGCTTCTAGATCTCTTCCTAACCTCTTTTCACCGACCTCAATGGAAAAGCTCATAAGGTCAAAGAAAGATGAAATGGAGATCTCATTAGGTTTTAGGAAAGGAAATATAACTGCACTTACCGAAAAACAACTTTATGTATAACTTAAATATAAAGGCAACAGTGAAAAACTCAACCCTGTCCCTTTTCAATGCATCCATAGCGTACATCGAACAGTGACGGCACATTTCATTGATGCTCTCACAAGGAACTGTGGAGTGGCATTATCCCCTTTCCATTCATAACGGATTGTCCAGTGTACCCTATACTAAAGGATACAAGGAGGGGAGCATTGAAGCACCTTTCCGTAGCATTTAGACAACCTAACCAGCTCCTATAACGGCTGCCATTTCAAACTTCCGGGTCATTTCACTCTGTTAGGAATCTTCCTAAGCATAAATGACTATTGGACCGGAGTAGCGCAACACCTATTAAAACTTTCTTACCCAGTTGAGCCTTCACTTGGAAAAGACAAGACCAACTATTGTGATTAAAGACTATAATTACTGTCAGATTACTGTGCAATCAAAGTGCAATATATGATAGAGGTTTCAAAGTCCTAATGGTACTATAATGCTACAAAATAAATTATTTATTGAACAAAAACTTCTCCCAGCCTTTCTATCGCAAATGTCCCAGTATGAATACATCCATATAATTAGCTTATGGAGCAGATATCACTGTGAATGAGCCAATACGGAGGTGTAGGAGACCTTCATTTGAATATTGGAGCCCACTCCTCCTCAGATTGCAGTCCAGAAGCTCTATGCAAACATTCATCTAGAGACCAGTGGTGAATGTAATCTAAAAGAAATTACACAGAGTCTATATTTAGCTATAATAAGGTTCATGATGTTAGTGGTTTATATAAACCCTCATGTTGCCTGTTATTTCTATCTGTACACCCTTTTACCGGCTGATTCCACCTCTCTGTCAACCACCATTTATGAATCTGAAAAAGATACTGGGACCAATCGTACTAAATTTGACTCCACTCGTGATGCTTTAAGGTGCTTAAGTTGAATTGGACACTTAAGGCCTTTTATATTCTATATTTAACCTTCAGCAAACCACTTTTAAAAATACAATATTTGACTATGTGAGGCTTGGACTCTTAGAGCTCATACCATATGGAGTGTTGTTTGAAGTAGTTTCAATGGAATGTAATCATCAAGGCACGCATTAGATTGCTCTTCGACAATGGAGCCATTTTCTATTATGTTGTTAGACTGGCCTTCAATCGGAGGAGGCAGATTGAAACCCCCGTATTGGCCGGCATCCACCTTACAGACGTGTCTCTGTGCAGGACTCTATATCCTTCCAGAAGATCTGAAGCATCTCAAAGAGAGCGGAGAAACAACAAAGAACGTTTCCCAACGAGACTAGAAGGAATATTGCTTTAATACAGTTTCTGTAGTAGGTGTGTAGCCCGCTGTTGGCACTTCTCTTTGCCAAAAAACACGATCAATAGCGCTGTAAACAAAGCCAACCGCCAACAATAGAGAAGCCTGTGTACTGCATCATGGATCTCAGCCAAAATGTGACAGAGCGGACTCCATACTTTTCCTCATTACCTCCCGATGCTGCAGAACTCTTTGAATGTATCCTTAGAACAAGAAGCAACCTCCAGCAGAGCCTTGATGTGCAAATGAATGTTTTCCTTTAAGTATCCAGCTGGGCCTGTGTGCAACAATTGGCTACTTGTCCCGAATAAATATTGAAGGTTTGTTTTTTAACTTGATTTCCGAAGCAGAGGTCGGGTGCAATGAATCTTCTTTTTAAAGATACTTTTCTGGGAATCTTTTAAGACGTCTTTAGAACTTTTTAGCTGTGCAGAGGAGAATCAACGGGCGGAACGGGGAGGTAGGGAGGGGGCCGTATGATCTGTCTCAGGTTGTTAGAAGGAGGAAACAAAGCAATTGGATTCATGTAGGTCTTTCTTTCTCTGTTTTTTTTTCTTTCGGTTTGCTTTTCCTTTTGTCCATTAAATGCCTGTTTTCTTTCCTATTTTCCCCATCCTTCTGTTCTCTCTTCTCCTTTCCAATTACCCATCCTCCCTCTATCTCCTTCCCCCCTCCTGTTTTTTCTCTCTCTCTCTGCCTGTTTTTTCTCTTCAGGGCTCTGTTTCTAGGTCTGTCCAATAACCCTCATATCACTGACTTACACCTGGACATCAGCAGCTGTGAGGTATGCTCTGTTGGTCTGTGCTCCAGGTTTATAAACTCATCTTCTCCATGGATGGACGCCCGTGGCGATCCCATCTCATCTCACTCCTCTCCGCTTCCCTCCCACAGTTAAGATCAGCAGGTGCTGGCGTTATACAGGAGCTGTTTCCTCGAGTTGCGTGCGTGGGGACTTTAGACATCTCTGATAATGGTAAGAGACACTCCTGCACACACCTACCAGGGATAGACTTAGATGTTCTGTTGTAGTATGTTATAGGCATTTAGAATGATCCTGTCAACCTATGGCGTACTACGACATGCTCTTATTTAGAACTAACATGGTCAATTAAGTTTCAAAATATTGAATAGCCAGCAGGGGGCGATTTCATTGCTACATTAACTGATTGTATAGAAGTCTATGACAAAATTAACCAATTCTTACTTGACTTATAACCTAATATTTTCTATTTTGAGACGTTTACATTTTAGAATTGTTTATTTCTACTCTTAATTTCTCTTATGTCCAATGCCTTGTCTTTTAAGCTGCTGCAACGCAAAACATTCCCAAATTGGGATCAATAAAGTACATCTTATTTTATCTTATTCTTGAATACAGCATGATGTTCATTAAGTAGTTTTTAGATTGAAAAGGTACATAAAGCAGGAAATGCTCTAGGCTAGGGTGTGGTTGCCACGGGATTGACCGCTCGCTACCACATTCTGATTTTGGTCTTTTTAAAACGTTAACCTTTTCAAAGTGAGTTTTCAGTTCATGAAAGTTAAAGGTTACTTCTGATCACTTTAAAAATGTCTTGCTCAGCAGTTGGATGAACCCTCTCGCTAACTGAAACACCTTAGTTATTGAAAAATCTATTTGAAAGCTCAAAAGCTTAGTTTAAAAAGCTTAAAACAACTTTATTTAATTGCATTTTTTGGAAATAGATGAACCAGCGTAAAACTTTAGAGCAGGGGTGGGGAACCTTTTTCCTCAAGGGCCATTTCAATTTTGTCAACATCCTCCGAGGGTCGTACCAATTATTGACCTCTGCTTAAAAAAACTAAAATCACAGCCCATTCATTTGGCCTTTCTTTCATGCTGTGCAAAGAAAAAGCAACCTCTTAATCCAGATATCTGCATGGATATGGATGCACGTGCACAGTTGTGGCATGACCACCAAAACAGAAAGATATGGACACAAGATGTTGCAAGATGTGTGCAAATGTATTTAGATTTGTTTTTAAATGTTGAAGTTAAAAGCATCAATCTGGTGCACTTTGAGAGCAACATTAGTAGATCTATGGATACATCTCTCAACACCCAGATGAAACAGAACTGTAAGCAGATTTTATTTTTCTTTATGGATATTTTACAAATCACTTCCCTTTCAAACTGTATTCTTGTTTATTAATAACAAGTCTTTTTAACTGTCATATAGTATTTTATACCGGTTTACTTTATTCTCTTATTTTTTTATAACTATAATGATCATATACAGATGTGCCTTTACCTCACTGGTTGTAGAAAAAGCTTCTTATATTCGTTAGCATAGCTAGCTAACCAGATGCTAATAACAACAAAGTTATTGACTGTATGATCAGTATGACAGATCGCCACTGGCCTTACAACTAAAGACACAGCCACGCAAAAACTGCGGCATGTGCTGCATAAGTGCTGCAATTTCTGAAGTGCCGGAGCGTTCTGGTGCTCTCCGGCAGAACTGCACCACTGGCCGTTTCTCAATCGCGAGGATGCTGGCTTGGTAGCACATGTCTTCCGAGTCACTTCCTTCAGAAGCTAGGCAAGAATCCTTCCTGGCATTCGGAAAACGAAGAGTGGAACAGGCTAGCAAGTGTGCAGGTGTGCGTCATATGAGAGGCCCCGCCTTACATTTTCCGCCACAGATTTGGGGAAATTGGTCCGTGCGCAAAGCATTGTGGGAATTTGAAGGACGCGAAGTCTACCCATGTGCAGCCTCGAAATTACCCCCAAACCAAGGACGCGGCCTCGGTGGAATTCCAAGTATGCTGGAGATTGGAACAGTCCTTCGGCGGCACTCGATGACGTAGTATCCTTGAAATATTGGCTTGGAAGCCAGTTTCCTCGCGATTGAGAAACGGCCCCTGTCAGACGAGACATATACCACGTGATGACACTTTAGGCTTGTGTTGTGTTCAAGGACCCTGACCTTGGTCAGGAAAAACAGGCACTCGCTTGTTTAATTTTTTTGCGGTCTAGATTTCTTTAATTTTTTTACCTCGAGGGCCGTACCAAATGGTCTGGCGGGCTGTTTACGGCCCGGGGGCCGGAGGTTCCCCACCCCTGCTTTAGAGCTTGTGCCATTCTAGAGACTACAAGTCAGGATGTCTGTTTGCATACCCCAACATTGTTGAAGTGAATGCCTAAACAGTTGAAGTACCTTGTTAAAGGAGGCTCTACATGTGAGTCACTATTGGTTTTGAGGATGTTAAGAGCTCTTAAGTTTTCAAATTAATTAGTACAATGTTTTTACAACAACAGTTTTATGTGGTGGCTGTTGCTCAGGAAGATGATGGTTTTCCTCCAATTGGAATGTCTGTTGTTTGTTCGCTAACTCCTGCAGTCAACATGTTGATGTGTCCTTGGGCATGATACTGAACGCCTACTTGATGTTAGTTTCCATAAGCAGGTAACACTTTGTATGGCAGTGTATGAACGGGTGAATTCTGACTTGTATATGTCGTCAAATCAAAACAAGCGCTATATAAATGCAGTCCATTTACCATTATGACACTTAGGTATACGTGTGCCAAGGGAAGTATGACGTATAGCTTCTTCTACAGTTCTATTTGTCTGGACAGGCTCCTCTTTTTGAATAAGCAGGGGAAATGTGTGCAGCAGGGATTCTGCTGGGAATGCTAATCCCCCTTGATAAACACACATGAACATTATAGCTTAGTTGAATTGACAGTACTAAAAGCTCATCACATTAGGAGGGGGTCAGGGGGGTGGGGGGTAGCTGCGGCAACAAACGGTGTTAACATTAGTGTCTCAGCAGAGGAAGAAGTGTCAGAGCTGTATGAATAGGTTGATGGTTGATGTTGAAGGAAACAATGATTGTGAGAGTTGAATGAAGCTGCTGATGCCAACCACCTGATGTCATTGTGTCTTAAACTAAGCCACTGCTCTGTAAAACAATGATGCACTAATTCATGAAATAACGAGGTTTGTTTTTTATATATTCAAGGCTGGATTTCCAACTGTTCAAATTAAGCAAAGACACAGTCAGCAGTTTAATGGTCAAACAAATTAGTCCTATGTCATTCCCTAAATTATTTTCCTTCAGCGTTCTTTAAAAGAAATTAAGAAAAGGCGATCTCAGAAATGTACACTAAGTGACGGCAGATGTTTTAGAGAGACACAAGACCCAATAATGCCACAGTAGAGGCACAAAATACAAATAGGAATATAAAAGATTTTACTTCCTAAGCGAGAAAAACCTTTCTCCCGCAGCTCTTGACGTCTTTTGCCAATTTCATAATTAGCTCATTTGTTATGGAACATTCCCCTCTAAAGTATAATACCAACTAAGACATTGTTCGCTAATTTCAGCCCTTCTCATAAAAGGAGCTTAATTACATTGTGTTTAATCAAAGAACACAAAAGAGTCGACAAATTAATGTAAAAATTGGTTGTATTATTCAAGGATGAGTGTGTTAGTTGGACGTAAAATGATGATGAAATTCCCTTTACCTAATTCCTCTGAATGAATATGTCTCTGGTGCAGCCCTCTCCACTTCTCCTCCTCTGTGGTGTCATAGCTTCCTGTCATTGACACGTGAAGAAACTCACTTCACACCGGAGGCATGTAGGTTTATTTAACCGTGGATATTTTTCGCTCTCCGAATGAGGCATTTAACGCTTTGTCGCCGACATATCTTGCCATGGTAACCGCTTCCTCTTGGCAGCATCCTCTATCCTTGAGCTTTTTTTGAAAGATGTGAGTGGGTGGGAGCGGGGCAGTTAATTAGGAGTATTTTGGAATTTCAGTGGGCAGTGTGATTTTTCGTTCCAAAGCAGAACAGGAGATGAAAAACTGAGCCTTAAAAGCCCCAAATGTGGCAGAGTGTGACGGCCCAGAAAGGTTTCAGTTTGATACGAAAGTTTTTTTTTTATAAAAGATGAACTCTCGTACACCCTGTTCTCTTTGGCACCTGTACACATGCAATCCTTATTGAAGTCACTTATGTGTGTTTTGTTGTGTGTTCAGGTTTAGATGCTGACTTGCTGGCTGTCATCCCAGCGTTCTCAAGGCACCCGTCCCTCAAACACCTGATGCTGGGGAAGAACTTCAACATCAAGGGCAGGTACGGAGCAGGCGGGGAACCAGCAGCACAGATGGTAGAGGAGGCATTACCCCCCATGATGAATGTCTCTCCTCTTCTCTCTGCCTCCTCAGGGTGCTGGAGGAAATTCTGCAGAAACTGGTTCATTTGGTGCAAGAGGAAGAGTGTGTGAGTTGGATTGGATTATACATCAAACCTCTGCCTACACGCGCCACACACACTCTAAAATCACAGTTCAAATGTGTCTGTCCTCATTCATGTGCATTTTAGAATCAAAATGGGTTCAATCAAAAACTCTTTAATTATCCTTAGAAGTAAGAATGTCCAATAAAGGGAAAATGAAAAAAAATGTATGCAATATTAGATAAACATACGAATTTAAAGTAAAGATGTCCAATAAAGATAGAATAAAGGATTACCATATTATATACACATAATAATTTAAAGGAAACAAATGCAATGAAGATAAAACATTTAATAAAAAGAAATTCCAGTCAAGATCGAATAAAACATATTATACATAAAAAACTAATAAAATATAATAAACACATTATAATGTAATGTTAAAATATACATTAAAGATAAACAAAATAAAAGAATAATTCAAAGGAGAAACATTCCAATAAACATAAAATAATAAAATATAATTTAAACACCTTTTTAAGTTAATTAACTTTTCTACAATATTCTTATTTAATGAGATTCAGCTGTATATTGTAAATTATTTGACCATATATATATTTAAACATAAAAAGTGAAGTGCCAGCATATGGACTGATGCTGTGAGGGGAGGACAGTCTGAAATCCACACTCGGTAATGACTTATATTGCATCTCGGTCATTGAGGCCCAGTCTCTACCTGCCACACACAAAGGGTCTGAACATGCTCTCTAGTCATGTTGTCTCTGGGCTTCTCCAGATGATTCATTAGGTCTCGGTGTGTACGTGCGGCTCCCGGGGCTCCCTCTGCTCTCCGCTCTGCAGATCCAGCATGACAAATAGCTTACTCAATTATATAGCACTGTTGATGGTGATACAGTAGCTCACAATGATGCTCTCGCACTGAGTTAGGCTTTGATGCATGTCTGCGAGAGCAGTAACAGGTGCCTGGAAGTGAAGGTTCTGACTGAGTGCAACCCGAGTTTATTAGAGATCAGTCAGTCTGTGAGTTAGCTCAACCAGCAAATAATGACAAGTCATACAGCAGCATTTTAACGTGTGACAAAGCTTTGGTTGTAGCGCCCCATTCTAATCCTTTGGCTTAGTTTAGCAACAAAGAAAATGTAATTAGAGGCTGACGGTTAGCCTGGTGTAATCCCACAAAATCTACTAGCATCTCTAAATCTCACCTATTATAGGGGCCCTTTTATGTTTTTGGGGTTTTCCCTTTCCTGTAATGTGTCATAGGTTTGTGTGCATGTAAATAGTCTGCAAAGGCTCAAATCCAAAAGATCCCTCCAGAGAGTTTATCTCCACACACTCCCCCACCTGCATAAAACGCCTCCATTAGACTCCTTTGTTAACTTCCCTAACATAATGACATCACTACGTAACACTGGCGCTTCTATTGGCTAGCACTCTAACACATTGTACATTATTGACCAATCACAACAGAGCCGACAAACATTAAAGTATGTAAACATGTAAGAGTAACACGGTGGCGTGCGTTGAAGCTTGCCGGCGGGCGTGTCTGAAACTCGACCAACAACCAATCACATGAATCTCCCGCCCCGGACACACAAGCACGCGGTTTGATTGGCTAGAGCTATTACTGGCATATGATTTGATTGGCTGACGCTTCCGCCGAAGCTTCAAAAGTTGAACATTGCTCAACTTTTGAAGCGAGCAACGCGAAGCAACGCTCCCACAATGCAGTTCGGCAAAGTGTGATGTCACCCCATTCAAAGTGAATGGGCAGAAGCGTTGAAGCTTCAACGCACGCCGCCGTGTGGACGGGCCGTAAAGGCCCAACACGTTGAAAGCAAAAGGGAATGAACACAAACACCAGTTGTTCTTGGTGAAATTAAAGTTATTTATTAACAACTCAAACTAAAAGGTTACAAACAAATGTGCTTCTAATAAACAAAAGAACGAGAGCCTGGTGGGTGCTGTTTAAAAAGAAAATAATACAACAAAAGGAGCTGTGTTGTAAATACTAATTAAACAAACCAAACAACAAAAACCTCACTGCACTAGTTCTCTAACACTAAACAAAACGTCATGCAAAACAGCCTTTAACTATATAAATGTGTGTATGCGTGTAAGATTAGGCCTGGCTCAATCAAACGAGACACACAAGCTGAACAAACAAACACCTTATAAACTGGTTAACCACAGTTAATCGAAAGACACCTGAAATCAGAAAGCTAATAGAAAACAGAAAGTAGATGAAACTCAAATAGTCAGCAGTCAATGACAGTAAAGAATATGATAATATTAAACATAATACATTTCCATAAGTTATAAGTGATCACAACCGCTAGAGTTCTAGTTGCATAGTGTTTATAAATGAAAGCTACAAATATTATGCTGAGGTCCCGTAATATGCTTGATCAGTTGCTGTAAGAAACAAGCACGCAGACACACGACCAAACTCATGATCTCCCCACAGGCCTGAATGGGGAAAAAAGTCCAAATATACAGATGATTATTATGCAACGGGTTCTCTAAGCAAATAAAACAACAATAAATTATTCAAATGCAATCGTATTAGAGCCGAAAAATTGTGTTTTTAAAAAACTCTGATTTTCATCCAGGTTCTTGTATTATTGATTTTATAAAATCAATAAAAGAAAACGTGGATGAAAGGTTTAGAAGAGATCATTAAAACAAGGACCCCTTCACAGATGTTTTGAAACTGAAAGCGCTATCTATAATCTACCTGGAATACATGTCGGGTTAAATTGTTTTCGTCGCTTAATGTCACGTCTTGAAACATCAATTCACATTTATCTCCCATCCTCTCTCATCTTGGCTCCCCAGGCCCTGCACTCCCTCTCCCTGGCCGACTCGAGGCTCCGTCAGCGGGGCACAGTGATGGTCAACGCCCTGGGCTCCAATGCCTGCCTACGGAAGGTCGACCTGAGCGGAAACCAGCTGGAGGACTCCGGGGCCAAGATGCTCAGCAAAGCCCTGCAGATCAATACAACGCTCAGGTGTGTGTTGAATGTTAAAGGTCACCTATTATGCAAAATCTTTTATACACAAACATGTTTCCCCTCTGTGTAAAGAGATTCTGAACGTTTTTGGAACCAAAAATTCTCTCTCTTTTTGTCCTGATCTATTTATCACCTGTCTGAAAATGAGCTGATCAGATTTTGGCCACTTTGTGACGTTGTTTTTTTTGGTTGTGTAACCATTAGCCAATAACCAACCAAGGTAACACCCACCATTAACATGCAGAAAAACCTATATAACACACTACAAGAAAGGGGAACAAATCTAAAAACATAGTATAACGGAGTGTAACGGAAGTTGCCGGAAGTTGGCAAGAGGGGACGCTGGCGTGTTTTTCGCCGCTCTTCTTGCCAACGCTTATTCCTCATGTCTATCACTCCCTGCCGTCAAATCTTTTTCACATACACAGCGAAAAGATTGTTCTGCTCTGGTTTTGTGTTTCTGCCATCTCCGTTGCTCAGCTGATTATGTTTGGCTGCTGTTTAGTTCCTAGCCTCTGCCGTCCTGCCATTAGCAAAACGAGCTCACCGTCGTGCTCTGCTATCCGTGGAATCCCCGCTCTGGAATACGCCAACTGGGCTCCTCTCTGTCCCGCTCCCTGGACTACCCACGAACCCTCCCTCAGTCCTGCCATCTCAAGTGGGGGGTTTGCCATCACCGCTGCTGAGGTTCGAGGTCCGGTTTCTACCAGGCTAATGGTGCTAGCTGCTAGCTGGCTCGCTGTTCTTCCCACATGCCCTACCCCGGAGCCTGCGGTCTTCAGACTTTGGCCCCCCGCACCAACCTGTGAACCTTCGGGGATAGAGCCTTCAGTATGGCAGCCCCCACTCTCTGGAACGCTCTCCCTGCGGAGATCCACAACATCCCCACACTTGACGCCTTCAAAAGGGCCCTCAAGTCCCATCTGTCTGCCAAGGACTTCGGCCCCAAATCTATTTGTTGTTTTTGTCTGACTGCCTTTTGTTATGTTATGTTTGTTTATACTCCTGTTCTTCCTTGTAAAGCGACCTTGGGTATTATGAAAGGCGCTATAGAAATCCAAGTTATTATTATTATTATTATTAGTATGGCCTCTTCAAAACAAAGACGAGTGAAGGAGTGAATTCCCTGCAGATCAGAGCACATCTATAACAAAAGAGCAAAGGCATAAAGAAAAGAGGTTCAAAGAAGGCTTGATTGTCATTTGCACAAAAGCTACAGTTTAGTTATTGGCAATGCATATCTTAAGTGCCAGGGCTCCTGCAAGCTAAAAAATACTTAAAGGGGACCTATCATGCAAAATGCACTTTTGTATGTCTTTTATACAACAAGTCCTCCAACTCATACGACCAAATGGGTCGATTGTTCAAGCGCTTAATACGACCTATAATTACGTTTTAAAGTTGTCGGCCTCTAGTGCTCCCGTTGAATGCAAACGTTACAGAGGGTTGTTTATTCACAAATAACCCTCTCTGTAAAATCCTAAATTGTAGGATAGTTTGGCCATTAAAACGCTTTATGATTAGATTTCTAGCGAGAAGTATATATTGTACTTTTAGAATCCACGTCCAGTCGATATGTAGGATCTATAGTTTGATAGATATTACGAAGATGATTTGAGGTTTCGTCAGGAGAATGTGTATATGCGGCAAGCTTCCATGTAAAGTTACGGGTTGAAAACAGTATTTCCGGTCTCGACGTTTTCATAATAAAACCAATGATCAAATGATTTAACAGTGATATCTGCAGTACTCATCCACTAAAAAACATCAGTTTATCCTTGTTAATTATATGACATTAATTGGTTTAAATTGTGTACAATGCTTTTGTGTTTTTCCCATAGGTTTTTCTCTTTCGATTCTGAGAGACACATTTCTTTTTTCAGAGGTTTTGATAGGCTAAAATCACGCCACAATGCACGTCGGGATATGGTGTTTATGTGATATGAAATCGGAAAACATTTAAAAAAAAATTAAATAATACTTTATTCCGAGTGTTCTTGCTTTTCTCTTTGGAAGTCATCACATAACGGCATTGTAATACACGGTTCGGCTGCATTAAATATGACATATCTGCCGTAGATATTTATTTATAGAGCCCTGATCAGAAGACCTTTTGACAAACTTGAAGAGATGCCGCCAAAACTGAATACGTGACGTGGACCATAAATATATCAACAATTAAACAACATCTTCCATTTCTTTTCACACAATACGTCTCCTTGCAGTATCAACACTAATTCGGCTGACTTTTATATTTGATCCAATTAGTAGATAGTCTGTATTTACACCATAACGGTGCACAGCTGATAGAAAGGGACTTTTTTGTAGTTTTTAAAGATATTACTGATTTTCTGAACTACCTTTCCAACTCCTCATGCAGTTGACTGTTACAGGTCTATACAAGTTCATGGTACAATGCATAAGCTTCACATCGAGAGACTGAAACTGTATTTTCCTTTACCGTTCTGTTTTAATTTCACAATAAAGTGAATAGTCATATTATGTTTGATATTATTATGTTTTATTAACTAGACCACTGGTTTCTTAAACCGCACCTCCTAGTGGTTAAAGCACGTTATTGAATGTAGTTGTTGAATAAGTTATATTTGATGAAAACATTTAAATATTAAGAGTAGCCTTCATACAAAATAGGGGTCAATGATAGAAATATAGAATAGAAAATATCAAGAAGATACTGTAGTGATCTCTACAATAAAACAGTTTAGTGCAGGACGTCCAAAGATATTAACAGGAGGATGTGCAAAACAGACAAACTGATAAGGCTGAATTTTACTCAGGTGTAACTAAAGTCTGATTTAAGGGTTGTTTATATTTCACATCATTAATCAGAATCTGAAAAGTAACAAAAATAAATGTAGTAGAGTAAAAATTCCAGGTTAACCTCTGAATTGTAGTGGAGTAGAACAAAGTAGTACATGCTGCTGTAACAAAAACATTTCCCAACTTGGGATCAATAAAGTATCTTATCTTAAGATGATCGATGGCTACTGCCATATTTGCTAAATGTGCATCTGAACCTTGACAAGTGCATGTTTCAGGCTTATCAATTAACAACAGGAGGGGTCACAGACATAAGACCAGCTGTTAAATTAAGCTCTTCTGACCTTAGCTGTCATGTGGGTATATTAATGCTGCCCACACAAGCCATTTTCACCCATGTATTAATTATATGTTTTAAATTTGATAACACCAATGTGTTTCGTATCCCCTAAACCTCCAGGGATGTATACAGTTTAATACTGGCAACTTCTAATTGTGGGAAATACGAAAATGTCTTTTAAATCTACAATTCCCAGTAGAGACGTGCCATAGAACATGTTGCGAAACACACAATAGCCAGCATGTGTAATTCTGGGGGGGATGGGGGGGGGTGCTGGGCTGGACCCGTCCAAGTCCAGTTTTGGATAGTCTGGCGTGGTTCCATTCCATTTCAAAGAGCTGTTTGACACTCGGCGTAACCTTGTCGCACTGCCACTCCAACATCCAATCACAGAGCTTGAGGGCTAATCACGGGGTTTGTAAAGCAAGGCTGATGTTGTAGTCCCAAACGGTAGCTGGGGATTCTGGGTAGTGTAGTGTCTTCGGAAACTCTGTAGTGTCTAAACTCCGAAAAAACTATTTGTTTCTCCGAATCGAAGGTTAAAAACACAAAAGCATTGTACACAATTTAAACCAATCAATATTGTGTAATTAACAAGGATAAACTGATGTTTTCTAGTGGATGAGTAATGGAGATATCACTGTGTAATCATTTGACAGTGTGGGGAATACTTCCGGTTTTATTATGAAAACTTCGAGACCGGAAATACTGTTTTCACCCACGCTAACTTTACATGGAAGCTGCCCCATATACAGTACACGTTCTCCTGGCGAGACCTCAAATCATCTTCGTATATCTATCAAACTGTAGATCCTACACATCCACTGGACGTAGATTATAAAAGTACAATATACTAGGGGTGTAACGGTTCACAGAAGTCACGGTTCGGTTCGTACCTCGGTTTGGAGGTCACGGTTCGGTACGGTTCGGTACAACAAGAAAAAGCAAAAAAAAGTCCCAAATGCATAATTCCAGGTTTGTTGTTATTTATGTTTGAACAGTAGTGCAAGTTTCAGTTTAAAAATAAAGAACTCTGACATTTTGAATAATTAACTGTATTAAACAGTTAAAAACAAACCATACACAGTACACTCAGATGGCCATATTATCTATAATGGCTGATGTCAAACAAAAAGGTTTCATCAAACTGTAAAACTAAAAAGAATGTCTTGAAAATATTACATCATAAATAATAAGAACGTGTTTCAAGAGCGCAAAGTCGTTGAAAAACATATGCCAAAAGCTTCCGTTATTTATTTTGGTCTCTCGGCTCTCATGTCTATTGGCTTCTTAAAAACAGCGGGGATCAGCTGTTGAACTGCTGCTGTCTTTTGCCGGGCTCCGGTGATTGCAAATCTGGGTGATGCCTTCTGATATGATTTAGCATGTTTGGCGTGTGTTACCATTAGCATACCGCACCACTGTAGAACAACGGTGACACACCGTCCTCGTCCGATCCACCACTCGTCCGATCCACCACTCGCACCACTCCATCGTTATTGTAGTCCACAGGGAACCCGAAATGTTCCCACACAGCTGATTTAAAAGAAGCAGGTGGGTTCTAGCTCCTGTGTTATCTGAAATCGCCATACTAACTTTTCTTCATCTTGTATTTTGTTTGTTTTGTTGTGTTTTCTTCTTGTTCTTCATTTGTTGTTTAAGGGCGGCTGGCAAACAGCTTTTAGGCGCAATACCGCCCCCTGGATTATATATAGTGTAATGGATACTGCCCTCAATGACAGACTTTTTTCCCACTCGTAAAAAAAAGGCGTATTCGTCGTGTGACTGCGTGCCGAACCGTGACGTCTGAACCGTGACGGTACGGGACGAATACGGATACCGTTACACCCCTACAATATACACTTCTCTCTAGAAATCTAATAAAAAAGCATTTTAATGGCCAAACTATTCCACAATTTCGGATTTTCCAGAGAGGGTTATTTGTGAATAAACGACCCTCCGGAGCGTTTGCGATCGACAGGAGCATGTTGTTTCTTACACGACCACTAGAGGTGCTACACTTTAAAACGTGACTCTGGGTCGTATTTAGCTGCTGAACAATCCACCTATATGGTCGTTTTTTGTAGGAGGACAGGCTGCTTTTATACATGAATATGTGTCCCCGGTGTTCCAGGGAACTCACCAAGTGTCAGAAAACATAACCCACTTTATTTTCCTCCATACTCAAATCTCTAAAAAAGGGGCTGCAACGGATCTGATACAGACTGATCCAGATCTGAACACTTTACTGACGTCAGTAAAGTGGTGCTACGGCTATTGGTCAATTCTCCACCTATCAGGGGAATGAGAGGTTGGGACACGGCCGGCCATTGCTGCTCGAAAGCGGTGGAGACGCTGTAGTACATATGCCAGGCCTGTAAGTGGCGCTGTAGTCTGCCACAAAAGCAGCGAAGAAGACTTCCCTTGCATGGTTGCCATGGTTGCCCTTCTGTTTATTCTCCGCTGTGGCTCTTTTTCTCCCTCCCCGAGGCAAGCTTTTGCGCCTCCTGCTTTAAAACAAATGAATAATGACTCTATAATCATATGTCAGGGATAATGTGCAGCGACGCGGTCATTATGGGGAAAAGAACACCGACAGGCTGATCAGGAGCTCGACGCGAAGCGGAGGGATCTACTGTAGATCGGCATGAAGGCACATTATGCAATGTGCACATTATCCCGCTTATTACATGGCCACATTCTCGACAAAGTAACAATATGACTCCCAATATTAATTGAAATGCTTTTATAGATTTAGAAAATGATTTTATTGATTTAAAAAATAGTTGTATATATTGATTTAAATTGACATGCATCCGCTAAGAAAAATAGTCCGTTGTTACTGTTTGAACTAACGTAGCAACGGCAGGAACTGCTTCGAGAGTGTTTTTGAGGAGATTTTTGATTACAGATTTGAAAACATCGTTGCTTGCTTTAAAAGTAGCACAATTCATGATGTCAAACCTTGGAACGTATCTAGATATCCCTGCCCTAATGCCAAAGTAACTGCCAACTTCTCTCTCCTGCAGGGGGGCGTGGTCAGCTGCAGCTCACAGAATCAGCCCCCTGCAAAAACAGGGCTGGATAGAGCGAAATGAGGCATGGCTAAAATGCAGGATCTGTTTGGTATTTTGAAAAAATTTATATATTTATATACTTTATATAGGTATGGCCCTACAATATATGTTTCAAATATAGCATGATAGGTCCACTTTAAGATATAAAAGGAAAAAGGCATACAATTGTGAAAGTGATGCAATGATGCAAGTTAAGTATGTTGCCCAAGGATAGATCAACATATTGACTGCAAAGGGTGAGGAAGAAGTTCACTTAGAGTAACAATAGGGGCAGACATATGTATGTACTATAGACTTATGTTGGGGAGGGCACAGCTCAGGAGTTAAACAGTCCTATTGCCTGGTTAGAGGGCAGATGAAGGAAAAAGGTTTCAGGGAAATGTAGGTATGATTTGAGGAGAGGATATACTGAGGTTGCTTTGAGACAAAACACTGTGTTCAATGTAGTGCTTCAGAGAAAGAGGATGAGAGAGAAATGTTAAAGGTGGGGTAGGTAATTTTGGAGAAACCAGCTCGAGTGCGCTAGAATTTGAAAATACACAGCCGGAACAAATCTGCCACTTCCTAACAGAGCCCCTCCTCCAACACACACGAACGCGCACATGACCAATGAGGGCACGAGATAAGTTTGTGCACAGATGGAAGGCTGACTTTTACAGTACTACGGCTTCCACAGATGACATTTTTTAATGGATTTGTTGTCAAAGCACTTCAGATATTCATTGCTATCGGGATGTTAAGAGCATTCCATGGAATATAACAAAAAGTGTATCTCGAGCCGGTTTCTCAAACGTACCTACCTCACCTTTAAAACTGGCTGCTAATTCACTGTTTGTAAACTTTTTTTTTTTTTTTTTAAGCTTTTTTGCTTGGTTTGTCCATGCTAGACTTTAAATAACATAAAGAAAAATATTGTAATAATAATTTTTAAAAAATGAAACTAAAACAGAACATACAGTGGGGCAAAAAAGTATTTAGTCAGCCACCAATTGTGCAAGTTCTCCCACTTACAAAGATGAGAGGCCTGTAATTTTCATCCTAGGTACACTTCAACTATGAGAGACAGAATGAGAAAAAAATCCAGAATATCAAATTGTCTGATTTTAAAGAATTATTTGCAAATTAATACTTTTTTGCCCCACTGTATATACATACATAAATAATGGTAATTGTAGAAAAACAGGCAAATATTAAAAACTGAAAATAAGTTATACAAAATCATATTCATCGCAGTAATAATAAGGGGTATTATATGATAAATGATGTGAAACAAAAAATGAACTTCCTTAGCTTTAAATAAACGTTGATTGCAAGACAGTCATATATAACATAATGTTATCATAGTACTTTGATATGTTTGCTCATTTTCTTTTTACGGTGCTACTTATTGCCTTTTTAATTAATATGTTAGTCTACTGAATTTATTTTGCCTTTTATCTTCCCTGCTACTAGGGCTGTATCCGAATATTCGTTCGTTGTAGTACTATTCGGGTTTTCAATTTCGATATTCTTTTTTCCCCCCCGTTTTTTGTTGGGCAGTGCAGCGCAAGGCACACTGGTTAAGGATGGCAGCTTCCTCATCGTTGCACTCGGAGAGAAATAGTAAGAGACGGAGACGATGAACTGCTGTTAGTTCTATTATGGCATTGTGCATGTCGTGAGAGGTGTACGTTGCTGTGTGGGGAATGCTTTCCATTATTTTGGCCAACTCTGCATCTTTGTCTGCACCGTATACTCAAACAGCGACAGGAAGAGCCCACTGCCTGACTCGGACCTGCTGTGGAGTGAATCGTGGTCACCTCTGAGAGGGACAGTGTTGGGTGTAACGCGTTACAAAAGTAACGGAGTTACAGTAATATATTACTTTTTGCTGTAACAAAGTAATGTAACGCATTACTTATGAAATGTGGGTAATATATTACCCCGTTACAATGCCCAGTAACGCAGTTTACAACACATTTCAACCCGAAATTAAATGGTGTTTTGTTTTTTAAGAATGTAACATAGCGAGGACATTCCGACACCAGACAAATTGTGCGGGTAGATTAGTAAACCTGGTGTTTACCCTTCAGGGCTTCGCGTCGGGATCTTCAGGCAGTTGAATGTTATGCACCCCTCTATTCAAAAAAGAGAACGGAGCGAAAAATACAAACAACAAATTGTGTCAGGTGCGCGTGACCTGCCCGCTGCGCGTGCATCATTTCCAAAGTGCTTCCACAGCAGTGACACACATCTGTGGATGATCATTTATACGAAAATGGTTAAAGCAACCATCACTAAACGCCAGCAACAGTGCATCTACTGCAGACAGTTAGCAACAGGTCAGATGGGGACATTCACGTTACCCTCCGTTGTTGGTGGACACTAGCGTACTCCTCCCCTGACTCGCCCCCCGGAGCAGCAAGTCTTCGTCTCCCCAAACTACGCCGCCCCTCTGCGGCCCGCAGGTGCCAGGATACCACGGCAAAACAGAGCCTGCCCAGGTATATCTAAACAAGTACCCTGCCTGTACAGTGGGGGTTAGGCGGTCATTTTGCAGCTCGTGGTATACAAATAGACAGGGAATATTCATGTGAAAATAGATTCATATTCTGCCATGCCTGTAGACATGTTGGGTCAAACATAATGCATACAATAGCACAGATGCCTTCACCACGAATGGCTACAAAAATATCTCATATCCCGAGCTTACATACATCAACGAGCTAATGTTGCAGCTGAAATGTTCTCCAGGTCACAAAGTCAACCTCACATGATGATGTGATACCAGTTTTCAAGCACAGTAAATATTCTCTTCCCAGAGTATATGATGGGACCAAGGTGATGATGTAGTACATGGTTTTAATAATACGTTTGCTTTTCAATGTTTGCCATTTCAAAGCATGAGCTGGTTCAAATAATATGTGCCTTGATTTACAATATGTTCTCCTTTGTTTTATCAGTACAGTTTTGAAGCTGTTGTGCTTTTCCTTGCCATAGTCCACTTTGGACTATATGACATATTTCAGGATTAATGTTCTCACTTGCCTTGGTTTCAAAACAGACAAATGCCCATAATCTGTTCATTGGGACCATCAATGCTATTTTTCATTGCTGTTGCCGGCCACTATTGCTCATTTAAACATGCTACTGCTGCGCCCCCTGTAATCTCAGATGGCACCCCGAGTCATTTTGTTCTGGAACCGGGCCTGAACATGGCCATATACTATTGTTTGCTTCCTCTCTGCCTTCTTCTGGTGCCTTTATCTGACGCCCAGCGCTCCGTCTTTTAACCTCTTTTCCTTTCTCTTTCTTGATCCTCCTTAGCAACCTTCATTATAGTCCTTGACAGTGGTCTGTACTGCTGTATTAACAACGTGTCACATGTTAAGAAGTTACAATCAGAATCCAGTATTCAACTAAGCCGTGTAATACAAGTTGTTAGTAGCCTTAAGGGGCCTACACAGTATGCTATACCACATTGCCCTTCACTGGATGTATAATGAGCTGCACTAAACTACATTTTAGCATTTAAATACCTAGCCATTCTTTTGCGGTTATTTTTGGTGAAGTAAGTAACTCAAAAGTAACTAAAAGTAGTTGTAAACTCATTACATTCAGAGACAGTCATATTGTAATGTAACTTATTACTTTCAAAAGAGAGTAATATGTAATATATTACATTTTGGAAGTAACTTGCCCAACCACTGGAGAGGGAGTATGGTTGGGACAGCTAAAAAGCAATAATATCAACGACAGCTGACACGTAATAACGGCTCCGTGCAGCTGATCTGCACCCAAGTACTAATTTATTTATTTGTTTCCTCGCGTATCTGTCTCCTCTCTCCACAAATCTCACATGAAATGTGTTCTTTTGATGCGGGATGTCTTAGCAGTCCCTTTATCAGTCTGTAATGCGTGTTTCCAGTCGCAAAAACTTTGAACAGTAAAAGCCGCATCAGATGAAGACGTATTTTACTTTAAACTGTCTACAGGGGAACAAAAGGCTGCGTCTGCTTTTAACGAATATTCAAGCCATGGTCTGTTGTTTGTACCATGCAAGCGGCAAAAGTGCGCTTCTTTCCTGAAAACAATCTCCCTGGAAAACGATCCATTGTTTTCACCTGCTTGGGTTTATTAACCCCAAGATCATCTGGGGCTGTTGGTCTTGGAGCGGTTTCTGGCCCAATAGTACCTGTTGATGTGCTGCAGGTAGCGTCTGTAGTGGAGGCCACCGGCAAGGAGGAGGATGCTGGGGGTGTGGTACAGGGTGTGGCAACGCAGGTGGTGACGGTAGGGGCACAAGGAGCTGTGCCTCGGAGGACAGCGTTGGAGGCGGCCGCCTTGATGAGTCAAGGATTGGGCTCGCTAACTCAGCCCCGTGGTTTTAAGCTTGTGACATTTAAGGCGTGCTGCTGCAACGGCCGGTGCAGGGTCGCCAGCAAGTTTGCATCGGCTGCAGTTCTTTCATCCACTATTTAGTTTTAATAAATCCTTTTAAGCCAATTTCTGATGTCCATTTTGTAATTCAAACAGAAATGGACGTCTACAGAATGCACAATAAACAATAAACAAATCCAGAATAGGCGACGCAGAGTGTGACGCTGTGATTGGTCTAAATGTGGACGAAATCACAAATCACAACAGAGACATGAATTTATCTGATGTAGCCTGCGATTTTTTTTTTGTTACTATCTGACATCACATACATTGTAAACATAACAGTTCACCGTTTATTTATAATTAAACAAATATATATATATATATTTTTAAAGGTTTTTAAATAATAAAAACGTTGTTTATTGGGGGTGGGCAGGAATATCAAATGGGAGGGCCTGGCCCTCCCATTTGATATGGACAGCCCTAACTGACTGCTTTGCTGGAACACTGTAAAATTCCCTGCTGTGGGACGAATAGCGTATTCTGAATCTGTAAGAAGGTGAGACAGAGAAGGTGGAGGTATAGCTAGGAATAGCCTTCAGGCATACCATGTATTCATCAGAAATGAAAAAGACTGAGGGCAGACGAGTGTTTTTTTTGGTGTGTTTTGGAACGAAAGGAACAGATGGAAACTCTGAGTTGAAGGGGAAAGGAGGACAGTAGTGCTACAGGGGTCGGATGGAAGCATTTGGGTGGAGGAAAATGGTTTTGATATGAACTACAGATGGAGAAAATTAGGAGGAGAAAGAGACACCTAAGGAGTCAGATTTAACTTTAGCTGATTTGAGTTTCTGGGGCAGAGGGAGTCGAGGGAAGGAGGAGGAAGATGGTTGAAAGGAATCGGGCTGAGAAATGAGTGATATATTAAAAACAGGAGTTAGACAGAGCCGAGTGTAGGTGGAGAATCTGCACCGTGGAATAACAGAAGCTCATTAGCTGCACCATGCATTCTTAATGTCGGGATATGGACTCGTCTTGTTAATCCTTTTATGGAGTGTGTGTGTGTGTGGTCAGATAAGTGCATTTACTGTGATGTTAGCCGTGTTTGTTCAGAGTCAGGTTTATTGCAAAGTAGGTTTACATGTACAATGCAACTGCTTTGCTGCTATAATGGTTCAACACAAGAAGAGTTGGGTTGTATAAAAGGAAACAAATATATTGTTTTATTCATGGGTAGAGAGGGGGTCTAAAATATGCACACTTGGATTTGTGCCGAATGGATTACAAAGCCGTTACGTTTTCAATGAAGGAAAATAAAAGAACAGTTTTTGTCTATGTATATTTTTTTAAACATACAATTATATATTTTATAATATGTGTTTATGTTATTTCAATAATTAGGAGGAGCATTAGAAAGTTACTCATCTTCTCCTTCCTTCATCTGTCTCCCCCTATTTCCTTCTGGTTTGATCCCTTTTAGGAGTGTGACGTGGGATCGCAACAACACCACAGCAATGGGCTTCCAAGACGTGGCGAGGGCGCTGGAGCAGTAAGACAAACACACACACAACACACACACACAAAAAACCTTTTGAAGAGGGGATAACATTCACACGGACGGATAACCATCTCTGTCAAGAGTTGACTCTTACACAGCGTTTTCACTCAGCCCTCTGACGCGGTTATGCCAGTTCTTTTTCTTTTCATGTGTGAAGTTTGTTTAAATGTGTGTGTGCATTTGCGTATATTAGGGAATCGAAGACAAGTGTTATAAAAGCCCTTGGTGTGTTCCTGTTTGTTCTTGTTAACATCATAATTCCTCCAGTTTGTTGTTGCAAGGGTAATATTATCTTTGTCCTTCCTCCCCTCTGCCTAATAGCAACTTCACTCTTCAGTACATGCCCCTCCCCCTCAGTGATGTCACTCAGGCGCACCGCAAGCAACCCGGAGAAGACGGACCAGGCCCTGACCAAGGTGAGAGGGGATTTTACTCGTTGTTTGTCAAGTGTTAAATGTTGGTACGTCATAGTTCAGAAATGCAGATAAAGGCATAACCTGAAAATTAGGTTGACGGTTTTCATTTGCTTACATTAATGCGTATGATTAGATGTTGATGTTTTGGTCGTATTGCTGTTGTGAAAACCCTGCGTGGGACATTTAAAGACACCCTACTTTTAAAGACCTTTTAATGCCTTTTTGAAATATGAATTTCATTAAATACCTTATAGTAGGGCTGGGCAATATATCAAACATAATCAATATTTGATGTCTTGTCCACGTAGGATGATGAGATTACTATATTGTGAACATCGAGTGTACATTTTCTCATAACTTTAGCCACCAGCATGAGACTTGCTTTGGTGTTTGTCCTCCCTCCATTCTCTCCCATGACTCCCTCTCCCTCTCACAGACACACAATAAAAGCTCACATATACGTCACACACACGGCCCATCGGGAGTTAAATCAGGCCATGGCTGTTTACAAGAATGTGTTTCAAATGAGTGCCTAAGGAAAATGTTTGAACATTTCCCTTAACAGCCAGACACAATTAAAAAAATCTGACTTTGATAGATTATTCAAGAAAATAGTAAACTGAATAATCTCTAATGAAAAGATAACTGTGTTGCAGACCCATGCTCATTTCCCTCTTGTGCTCCAGGTATTGTTTAAAGTTAAGGTCACTTTCATGTTGGATAACAATTATAGATCCTTGATAAAACAAAGGTGTAAAATAAAAGACATTGAATCAGAATACATATACTCGCCCCACAGAGGGGACATTTACATTTGTTGAGAAATATGTCCATAACTAACCTAAACCCTAAAGTTTACATGTCTTACTCTTTGAACTTTTTTATACATAAGATGGTGAAGCAGGTAAGCATCCGCGGAGTCAAGACAATAAAACAGTTTTATAGTTATCTGCTATTTGTATTTACCTCTCATATATACTTCAAAATATTCTACTGCAAAGTGATGGATCTCCTTTACAGCTAACGTGCTCATTTCCTTTCTACGACACATCGATGTGTTCTTGAATATCGATGTCCTCTAATGTCAGTGCCTGACAATACGCATTTCAAATGTTGTTGATCATGGTGGCAGCCGTCTGTTGGGGTATGAGTTATCCGTCTGTGTCACCAGAGACGTTTCTTTTCATACAGCCAATCAAAACACTAAACCAAAGCGGTGGCCTCCTCACTGCCATGACCGTGACATTTACCGACAGCCAGACGGCATGCTAAGACAAAGAGTGTGAGCAAATCTGACATTTCCAGACGGGAAAGATAAGATAAACATGAAGATCTGTCAGGTCCGATCGTGAATGGTGTGGTTTTCTTAGTCTATACCACTGCTAATGCTGTTTGTCACTTGGCTTGTAAGCTGCAGTTAACAGAGCGAGTCTGTTTACATCTCACATCAAACTCCTTTCCCCCCGACGGCTCAGCTGTCAATCACTTGCACAAAACTTCTCACCACCCTAGGAGCTCGGAGGCTAAAGGAGAATTTCTGATACATCTCCAGAAAACATCAACAGTATATTTTTACACCAGTTCAGCATATTTAGACGGAAGGTGCTTCCTAACATCAGAAATAGATCTGGTGTGGAGCTATTCTTTTTCATATTTGTTTTGGTTGTTAGTGTATAAAGCAGTGTTTCTCAAACTTGTTCATACCAAGGACCACTTAACCCAGGGGTCGGCAACCCGCGGCTCGAGAGCCCTCTACTCTGGCTCCCTTGAGTTTAGACAAAAATAAGAAGGAAATAAAATAAAAACATTTGTAGGACTATTTATATTTTGTTGCACGGTTGAAAATGTTTCGTATCTTGTATTTTGAGGTGATACTGTGACACATACATTTTAAAAAAAAAAAAAAACGGTTTTAATTAGGTCAACTAAAATATGCGTCACATCCTGCTACGGTCCCGCACCAGCGCCTTTTCTTGCAGGTGAATAAGCTGACCCCCGGCTCGATGAGCGAACTATGGATAAATCAAGAAAATAAAAGTATCGTAGGAACCCAGAGGGTTTAATTCTGCGTGGTTATATATATGCTTTCACAGCACACGATTGCTGGCTTACCGGTATGTTTGATATGTGGAGAGAAGTTGTCAAAGGTGCTGCAGCCTTTACGTATTGAGGAGAAAAACACGGAAGATGAAGACTGCTGACGATCTTCAGTCATAATTCAATAAGTTAACTCTTTTTAGGGTGCAGCCATATGTTTTATTTATTTCAAAGTGGGCCCATTTAAATGTTATTCATTTTCAGCCCAGTGGCCGTACTGTGAGACAGCGATACACAGCAAAACCCAGCCCCGAACACACACACACCCTGGCTGGGAGTTTGTGTGTGTGCTCACACCAGAGGTCGCGTTAACCGAATATTTTCCGTCTGACGGATTTTTTTTAACAATGACGGAAAAATCTGAAAGCAGTCCGTCATTTTGATGGATTAGAACAAACTCGGAAACAGCGCCAAAGTTTCCCCCGCAGCGAGGCTCCGGTGTTAAGCATGCCTGCCAAAAAGGAAATGATACCGTTTCCAAACCCAAATCATTGAAATGTCTGTGAGTTTTGGCTTTACGCTGTGCGCACTCCCGCGAGGTGCAGTGGGCATGCATAAACACGGCGCTAACCCCGCCCCCCGTTGACAGTTCACGACCGTGCTCTCCCCCCCGGTTGACAGTTCTCCCTCTCTCACCCCGCCCCCACCCAGAGTGTAAAGGCCGACGGGTAATACTGCTGAATTTTGACGGAAAATGTTACGATCCTGTCGTCAAAATACCTGGGCAGTGAAAAAAGTCTAGCGCAACCTCTGGCTCACACACCGACTCACAGCCCCGCCGCGTTCCCGCCGTGTCAGGGAGGAGAAATCGGCGGAGCTGCAGCTGAGAACATATTGAGTGTGTGTGTTTGAGGAAGTCCGCTGATTGGTCCATGTGGATATGGAACCAGGAAGAAAAAGAGAAATCTCCACGAGGCTTTCTGGGGCAGCACAGACAGGTCTTTTCTGTGTTAGAGTTTTACTCGCTACAGGGTGATCTTTTAGGGTTTTTTGACTCTGCAGACCGTTTTACATGCAATAAAACCTTCATAACACACAAGGGGATGGGTAATAACCGGAAAAGCATGACATGGGACTTTAAATACATTTATTTATTTAAAATGTTAAATATTACCAATTTACTCACGGACCACTAGGGGGCGCTCACGGACCACCAGTGGTCCGCGGACCACACTTTGAGAAACACTGGTATAAAGCCTTTGATTTGGGTTAGGGTGGTTGTTTGCAGTGGTTAGAAGAGGTATTTAGATATTCTACTTAAAGGGGCCCTATTATGCGGTTCACATTTGTATTGTGTTGTCTCTACTGTGACATGTTTACATACCTCAATCTTCAAAAACTCTTGATTTTTCTCACTCCCTGTTCTGCAGCACCTCTTTTCACCCTCTGTCTGAAACCAGAGTCCAGTCTGCTCTGATTGGTTAGCTGGACAGCTCTGTTGTGATCAGTGGCGGACTGGGACTAAAAATCAGCCCTGGCATCTCAACCGGCCCACTTCACTACCACTAGTAAATTGTCAATGTGGGGTGCTAGTGACTTATCCGACCGGCTCACTTCAGTACCGGCCCATCGGGATTCGTCCCGATGGGCAGTCCGCCACTGGTTGTGATCCTGAAGAGATGTCCCGCCCCTTAGCCTATCACGTACAATGTGTCTGAGCTCTGAGCTACATAATGATGTCACTATGTTACAGAAGTAAACAAAGGAGTCCAATGGAGGCGTTTCAGGTAGGGGGAGGGAAAGTGTGTGGAAGATAAACTCCCTCTGGAGGGAACCTTTTGGATTTGCAGACCATTTACATGCACAAAAACCTAAATAACACACTACAGGGACGACAAAACCCCCCAAAAGCACAATAGGGCCCTTAAGGTAAAAGTAATAATACCACAATGTAGAAATACTCAAAATCTTACTTAAGTTAAAGTATAAAAGTATTTTGCATCAATATTTACTTATGTACCAATTCTAAAGGAACTCATTATCCAAAGGGACCCAGTTATTTGAAAAAAATACGCATTTATGTCATTTTTATTTTGCAGCTGGTAAAGGTATCGGTTTTAAAATCAAAAGATGTATACACTGCCAGGTACATCCATCCATAATAGTACAACATAATGTACTAGTTATGCAAAAGTAACTAGTAACTAATGGTATAAATAAATGCAGGGGAGTAAAAAGCAAAATATCGGCTTCCAAAATGTAGTAAGCAGTAGTATAAAATGGAAATACTCAAGTAAAGTTTGCTTGTCTGTGTGCTATTGACAGTGTAAGTCCTTGATTCCATCCTTTCTTATACCTAAGATGATTAATCTGCGAGCGCTTTCCATCTGGTGAGTCAAGAAAATAAATCAAAGACATGGCGTTACGTTGTCAGAACTGCTCTCCTTATTACCATGCAAATAGGGCTTGTCTCCTGTCTTCCTCGCACTGTGCTTTGTAAACACCTGTCATCTTCACTCCTCTCTCTTTCTCTCTGTGTGTGTGTGTGTGTGTGTGTGTGTGTGTGTGTGTGTGTGTGTGGTCAGATCCAACGTGCTCTGCTTAGGAACAACCAGACTCAGCACTTCTCCCAGAAACAGGCGCTCAGGCCTGCACCAGGGCCTCGTCACCAGCACGGCAGAACAGGTGTGTGTCTGTATTATTGCACATGAGCAATTTCTCCCCCTGTTTTAAGATAAAATTATGAAAACATTTCCCAATGAATCGGAAATACTTTTTACAAAAAACTAAATAATTACCTAAAATTATTTGTATCACCTTCCACTTTTTTCGTCCATTTTCTTTTCCCTTTCTCTCTTACAAGATACCTGAAAAAATTGTAAGTTTGACTAAAAGTTAGCTAAAATGTTGCATAAAGAAAAACTAAAAAAGAAAGATTATAAAATATGACCAAATCTCAATGAATCTCGTCTAAAGAGTACTTCATGACCTAATATAAAATGCTCAATTGATGGCTGTACGTCTATTTCATTGTGTGTTTGATGTGTGTGTAGGTGATGGAGCGTCTGGTGTGTGCGGGTGCAGCAGCAGGTGGGTGTCCTGAAAGGTTCTGAGGAGGGAGAGGAGGGTCCAGACGGCCAGACAAATCCTGAAGGAAGCCAGGGACTCCAGAGCTGTGAGTAGAGTAACACTTTATTTCAAGCACGTGAGACTGTGAAACTGTTATAGCATATATAAAAATATAGGATGTGTGAGTCAGACACTTGGAGGAAGTACGTTTCTGTATTTGAACCAGTAGTGGAAATGACCGAAACTACCTCTCCTCAGGGATTCTACTTAAAGCACCATAACAAAGGGTTTTAGATTAACAATGGATTATATATTTGATCTGTAAAGCACTTTGGGCTGCATCTTCCAGACAGGTGCTATATAAATAAGTGTATTATTCTATATATTATTAAATCGATCAGTCCACTGGATGCCAATCATCAAATGGCTAGAGAGCCAGATATTTCCCTCAGGAGCTGGTGGAGCCCAAAAAGGAACCAAAAGTGAATATTGGACTGGACATTTGCCAGGTGTCTAGACACACAACTGCTTATGAATATTAACGTTGCTGTTTGAACTAGAAGTGCACTCGGAGAGTGAAATATAATGCTTCTATCTGCCCTTTCCTCCCCACCAAATTGTAATGGGATCTTCGATGTCCCATGCCAAATTTAACACGTTTATTGAATCAGTCAGTCCTGCTGACAAATAGAGAAACAAACCAAACCTAGAACATTTTTGAAGTTAATTATTTATCATCAATGTTACATTAATATCGTTAGATATTAGACTACAGATTTTAGATATCAAAATATTGTAAGCGTAGTCTTTTTAGGAATGTACGTTTTCTGAATGTATCTCACTGTGTTAGCTCTTCTATTATTTGCCTTTACCGACATGGTCATTCAATTAGTAATAATTATTTTTGAAAATATTATGTGAAAACTATAAATGATCAACCCTACCCCTATCAATATCGAGGTATTTGATCAAAGATATTGGGGTACTACTGATTTTCTTCAGATCCCCCAGCACTAATCAGGCGTCATGGTATATCATGACCTAACTCTACCTTTACCTGCTGCTATATCTAAACTATCCTTACATATTATTGATAATCCATCAACAGTTATAAATACGATAATAAACATTTCAGAAAGGGTATATTCTGTTAAATGAATTGTTCCACTGATTTTAACCGTTTTTCTTCCCTTTCCTGTCGCGTGTTTTTGTGTGTATTTGTGTGTAATAGCTGTATCCCTCTCTGTGTGAGTTGGCCCATGTGTTGTCAGTGGACGGCCCCGTCAAACAGCGTCTGGACACTCTGGCTGGAGAACTGGCCAAAGCCGCGGACAAGGAGTTGCAGGTAGGTCGGCGGTGGGGGGGACGGGGACGCAACCATAGCCATTCCCCCGATGCAATCGTATTTTAAACAGTAGTGCAGCTCTGGACTAGTTGCATTTAAATTGCCAATTAATGGCACGGGGCTGTGTGTGCGGCGCAGGTATGCTGACTTCAAACGAAAAAGGAGCATTTCAAATTCACAGGGAGGGAACTTGTTTACCATTTATTTTTATTCTACTCCCATTGGGATTCAGTATGAGTCGAATGATAAAAAAAAATTCCAAACCGCACGCCCTGAGGAGGAATCTGGAATACTTTCTTTTGAATTACTTGAGCTTAATTTCCATTTCTGTTTGTGCTTTCCAATTCTAATTTTTCATAAGTGAAGATCAATTCAAATGCAGCAAAACTGTATCTTGCAGATGAGGTGATCAGATCATATGATTTGTTAGCAGTCTATACATGGCTGAACGCATTGCTGCAGTGTACATAAATAAAACATGACAACAAGTCAGAGTAAAGGAGCTGGATGAAAAATCTAAGGGAGGAGATAAAGAAACAGTGTACATGAATAATTAGACGCTTGGGAAACACGAACGTGGGTGTATTGAGAGTGCATTATAAATGTTGCGAGATGTAATTTATGTGTAGTGATGCATGTGGGTGTTCGTCTGCAAACAGGTGGTGGTGGACTCCATGGTGTTGCTGTGCCGCGAGCTGTGTCCAATGTCCTGCTCCGCCGCAGAGAGACTCAACCCGCCCCTCTCGTCCATCTCAGAGCAAGTTTCCATCCCTCGCTCCGCCATCCGCAGCGCCCTGATGGAGCGAGCGGCGGAGGATATCAACAGAGCTTTAGAGTAAGAAGGGGTGAAAGAAGTTCAAAGGGAAGACACAAATGAATGCCGAGACACTTCTCGAATTGTAATTCCCTCCTCTATTTCCCTTGGCCTTTTCTTTCAGAGAGGTGAAGTTGTCTGTGGTCTCCTATCTGACCAACTCCATAGTGGATCAGATTCTACAAGAGCTGTACACCACCCATAAAACCCTGGTACTGGTAATACCCCTTTACTGCATGACTTCTATATAGAAATGTAGAACAAAATGTTTCTTTAATCTATAACGTCAATGCAAAGACTTAAAGGGGCCCTAATATGCTCCTTGGGGTTCTCCCTTTCCTGCAGTGTGTTATATGGGTTTGAGTGCATGTAAATAGTCTGCAAAGGCTAGAATCCCAAAGTTACCTCCTTTAGGCTTTTCTATCCCACACACATCCCCCCCTGCCTGAAACGCCTCAATTGGACTCCTTTGTTTACTTATTTAACATGGTGACATCACTATGTAACACTCACGCTCCGCTCCAACACATTGAACGTGATGGTTTAGGGGCGGACATCTCACAGCCAACCAAATGAAAAGTTTGCTGCAGTATGA
Organism: Gymnodraco acuticeps; assembly: GCF_902827175.1. Taxonomy (NCBI): domain Eukaryota; kingdom Metazoa; phylum Chordata; class Actinopteri; order Perciformes; family Bathydraconidae; genus Gymnodraco; species Gymnodraco acuticeps. The sequence goes on along the minus strand of NW_022990042.1, from coordinate 6,585,358 downwards.
GAAAAATAAAGTATATTTGAACATTAACGCATGTAAACTTCACAGTAGAGCCACAAAATACACATTTCAACATCAAAATATATACACAGAATATGTGCCCTTTAAAGATATTGGCATTGGTCTGTAACCTAAAAACGTGGTTCACATTTCTAACCAAACATTTTTCGCAACAGTGGTGCAATCCACAGAAAGTGCCCCCCCATTTTCAAAAATGTTTCACTGCGATCTTCTATAACAATAACCTTTTACTAATTTCAGCTCATCCGACCGGCTCCTGTGATCAGCCTTTAGATAAACCAAGGATCACATTATTTACAATATTGCAAAATACACACACCTTTTCAAATATCCAAACTTTGCCTTGTTCACTGAATTATCCATTATATTGATCAATATTGAGACCACAATTATTATATATCGATTGATCTTGCTGATCTTGTTGTGGCAATGAATGTCATCAAAGCTAACATTGAATAAACAAGGCACGACAATTTCAGCCAAAAACATAACAACTTCCAGCACTGCATCAAATATTCCAATCATTGTCCAATGTGTCCTACTTTATATGAACCCCATTACATTTATCCAAGTTCTTGAAGTAGGTTGGAAGTGATTGACAACCTGCAGACTGGCCCCCTGCATCACTAACGACTAACTCTAATTGGTTAGAAAGTTTCCACACTTTAAAAAGAGCTATCACTGAGTCAAATACATTTCATGCTGCTCTCAAAAAGCAACAACTAATATTGTATCGTTGCTAAAAATCCTCCATTGATTTGTGCAGTGTGTTTGTCTACTACATGATGATTCATTTCATTTAGTGAGGCGATATTTTTCTCTAGTAAGATGAGTCATGGATTCATCTGAAAACACTGTATTTTCTAAAGCGTGTTGTCTGCTGAGTGGAATACATTAGTGTGCTGTTTATCAGATCCACAAACATTATTGATCAAATGTTGCCGCAAGTGTGCCTATAGCTACATAAGCAAAGTGCAGAGATGTTCACCCAGTGGCCCAGGAATGTCGAAGTCAACAAACATTTTTAGCGAGTGGAGAATCAGCGGCAGTGCAATTTGATGTGAAGTGCAGCAGCTCATTATTGGTCTCCTTATCAAAGACTTTCTCCAGCGTGGAGTATCCATTAAAGTTTGATGTGTGGGATGTTTGTGATCTCTCATTCTGTCAAAAAAAGTCTGTGTATCTTTTCATTTTGAGCATCTTTAAGTGAAGTCGGGACTGTTTTAGAGCGGCTGCTGTGTCATTACCACATCAAGATGAAGGCTTTTTAAGTATCGAGTAGGAGAATATTGCCTCGAGAAACAACAGAGTTTTGAGTCCGTTAAAGGACGTGATTAGAGCCTGCGGTTTTTCCTCTCCTCTCCATTTAATTGAAATGTATAAAAAAGAAACCAGTGGAAAAGCAGGCAATACAACTGCTGGCTGCTGCTTTGCATTCCATTCATTGCTTCTACCTTACATCTCTTTTTTCTCTTCTCGCAGTGCCAGTTTGTCCTCTATCATGCCTCACTCAGGTTTGATCATCAGGAAATTGTGTTTAATACATGGTCTTTTCAACTATAGCGCTACGCTTTCTTTGTAAGCGTCCTGCGTACAAGGGCGGGCCCGCTTCTCCTCCGAGATTGTGCAGAAGGGTTATTGATCCAGGTGTCATAAGTGTGTGTGTGTGTGTGTGTGTGTGTGTGTGTGTGGTGTGTGTGTGTGTGTGTGTGTGGGGTGTGGTGGTGGTGTGTGTTGTGTGTGTGTGTGGTGTGTGTTGTGGGTGTGTGTGTGGTGTGTGTGTGTGTGTGTGTGGTGTGTGTGTGTGTTGGTGTGGGTGTGTGTGTGTGATCAGCTGCGGCAGGTGTCTCAGGCGAAGCGCTGGGATGACGTCGGGACGGGCCGGCGCCCGTCAGACAGTCAGGATAGCTGAGTCCCTGGAATTTCCGATGAGGATTTGGTGTCAACCTGGGAATAGTAAGTGTCCGAGTGCATGCGGATAAAATGTGAACCCTCGCTACGTCTCCAGGAAAAATCATTGACGGGCTAGTGAAGCGGCAGGGTACGGGACAGAGGGTTTTGTCGAATTTCAAAGAAAAACAAAGATTGGCTTTAAGAATATAAAAAATATAGCAGAGCTCCAGTGATGAATACATCGTTGAAGCTTGTAAAGGTACGATGGCAAGCGGCACACAAAGCAACTCAACAAAGAGGTTACAAACAGGGCGTGGTTGTTGTGTGTTTCCTCTCAAAATACATAAATACAACACATCAACTTTCATTGGTGTGACTTTCCTTCAATCTGAGTAAAATAACATCCTCGTCCTCAATGCTACTAGCTTATAATGACTTGAACAGTATGAGAGGGCAGCCTACTAACAAGCTTTGTTTTGTTATACACCAAAAAGATCTTGGGGGGGGTGGTCAAGGGTTACTATGCCGCCAAAATATTAAGCTATGAGCCCCCTCTTAAAATAACTCTCGCTAAAAAATCTACTTTGAAGGCCTTTTTCTAATAATTGTTTCTTGATAACTCATTTTTTTATGTGACCCGAATTATTGTTTTTGTTCTCCAAATACTCATACAAATAGCTAAATAGTCATTAAAAAGCTGAAAATCTACTCTTTCCAACAAGGTTTACAACTTTAAATGTGTTTCGGGGTCAAAGTGACTGATTTGATAGAGCAGGTCACATTATGTGTGTGTTCAGTGGATTGAGAGTTTCTTTTTTACAGGTGGTACATGTACCAGATGGTTTGTTACGCAGAACCATCTGAGAAGCTATCATTTGGAAACTGTTCTGAAAAGGGCATGCACTTTGAAAAATTGCCTTGGCAGGTGATTGGACGAACCATCTGTCTATCACCGTCTGCCGTGGCCAGTTGTAGAAGAGGGAACACATTTTCTATCCAAAAAAGCCGGGTTTTTTTATAAAGAAATCCAGTTTTGATTTAACTGAGCATCTTCTAGAAATGGGACTATCAGTTATGCCAATGGTTTAAAATGGTTTCGAAAATGGAATTTGTTTTACTGAAAATATGATGCATAAGCCCGTGATTTCTTTCTGCGTACTTTTTTTGTGCTGTTCTCACATTTATGTTAACATATTTGGCTGCAGTGTTTGAAATAAAAGTGCATTTTACTTTTCTCTCGTTTTTTAAAAGGACACAATGGCTATAAAGAAGCGGAGCTCCAGAACTAGAAGAATCCGTCCCGTCTCCACCAGACCCAGTGAGTGTTTTGTGCCTCCGCTAGCTGCTAATTAGCCTCCAGTGCTAACATAGCCTGATATTATATCACATATTAGCATGGTCATGGTCAATTCACTTTTTACTTGTAATACAGTGAGAAAGTTCTTTAATTGGTTTAACTTGAACTTGTAATTGGTGTGCAACTATATTCCTCCCCAATGCTTATGCTTATAGGGACTTTGTTATCTGCCACTCTATTAAATCTTGTATGTTTAATCTTTGAAATTGAAGGATAAAGCCTTTTTAAGTGGCCTTTATATCCATTCTATGGTGGCCTACAGGTGCAAACGTGTTAATACTTCCCAAAACACCTCCATTAGGAGAATCGTGCTGCAGCTTACAAAAAAGGTTGCAAATATAAAAACAGAAATGGGCCAAAACACATACAATGAAGAAACATCTCCAACTTGACAAAACATGTGAAGTGCATAAACAATACGCTGCAAATATAAACCATGAAAGTAAAGCACGATGGGAAAACATGATCGAAACGGGGACACTAAAAAGTGGAGCACAGCTGGGACCTGGGCTTGTTGATATTTGGGCTTTCTAAGGTCGTGTCAACTGTCCCTGGAAACGTATCTAAAATGCAAGTTATATTGGCTTTTTAACAATATGATCACAAGATTTCTTCAATATTATTGGAAGTCTGCAAGCTAGCCAACGTAGCTAGCTTGCAGACTAGCTAACCTCATTTCAAATATACTGACAAATCCCTTACAAATATGAAACAGACTAACTGTTCCAACAGTGACAGTTGGCCAACTTTATAATCCCTGAACAAGCTCTCCGGTCCCAGCGGTGTGCATCACTTTCTGATGTCCCTTTTTCCATTATGTTTTGAGCTTCTTTCTGCATTTTTTATTTGAAGCATTTTGCATGTTTGGCCAAGTTGGTGAAAGTTTTGAAATAAGGTGAATGTGTGTCCAGTTGTAAAAGGGGTTGTCATAAAAACTAACAACGTGTAATTTAACCAAAAAACGATTCCTTTTAAAGTCATTGTCATTTTGTCTAGGTGTTGGTGATGAGCCCAGTCCCTCTCCACCCCCTCTGCTCCACTGCACTCCGACCCTCATACACACTCGGCATCATGGGAGTGTCTTTCCACCCTCCCCACAAATGGCTCGCCCTTGCGTCACGTGACCCACGTCAGGCCCCGCCCACCACGGAGACACAGAGCGGGGCACCCTCCCCCTGAATCTGTAAGTCTATGGGAATAACCTTTGACCTAATTAAGAATATTCATTATTCTTCGAGCAAGTGACCAAGTACCCTAAATGGCTTTTTGTCCACCCCAAACATTTACTTTTTTAATTCCATCTGGCTCTTTTAATGAAGGTAATGGAGTCTGTGTTATATAAGTGACATCAGTGTATGTTGAACTGCCCTATTTCTGATCTTACGCTGAAGTTAAGTCTATGTTGAGAAAGTAAACCCAGCATGTATCTAGTTCTCAAAGGCCTCTTTTATCTCCTTTGTGTGAAATGTTGTTATTTATCTGGTTTTCTATGCCACGGGTACTTTCCAAAAATAAGTCCCTCTTTCTTTATAAAGCAGGAAGCTGTCGCGTATGTCTCTGTGACTCACCTCCCAGGGGCAGCCTCTAACTTAGCGGCTTGTTTGTTTGGAGATTTTGTAAAAGGCTTTTTCTAAATCGGTACAAACTCTGTTAGGGCAGCATGATCAGGAGCTGTTTTACAAACACACTTCTGTTGGCAGTGGACTCACTCCTGCAAGCCAGACATTTAGAACCATAATACCTTCTGCCAGCCTTTCAGATTCTGTCGACATGGCGGGTTGATCATTGCTATCCTGCTATTCTATCTGTTTCCTGCAGCACGGCTCAGAGAACGGAGGAGCCAGTACGATGGAGGACGGACTGCCTGACTTCTACAGCAAGAGAGTTCTACCTGACAGGTGAAGCTTTTCTTGGACTTTAAAACATGTATTGGATGTGTCAGTCAATGCTCGTACAAATGTTAAAAAAGGCTAAAAAGACAGAGTGAGTTTCTCTCCCACACACCCTTCCTGAAACAACTCCATTGGACTCCTTTGTTTAATTCTGTAACATAGTGACATCATTATGTAACACATATTGGCTAGCGCTCCAACACAAGGTATGTGATAGGATAAGGGGCGGGACATCTCTACTGTCACAGTAGAGGCAAAACATACAAATATGAACCTGACAATTAGCTACTATGTCCTCTTAAAAAATGTCATTGAATATTTCAATATGAGTTATACTGACATCATGTGTTACAGATGTGAATCACATTTGAATTCTTACTATAGGTCACATTTGCTCTATACTCAAA